>NW_020539726.1:42413669-42443509 GCF_003426905.1 Ctenocephalides felis | reverse complement strand
TAGCGGTGTCCATAATCTAACTTTAATAATTATTAACTATGCAGAAATAATACATATCAAATATAATACGTTTTTTTTCGATATATTTCAAGAAATGTTAATTTCTTTACATTTTTTATTGATTTTTGGACAATACTTCTAAAATACGTTAAAAATTTAACTTTAAAACAACAAACTGGTACTCTGGATATGACGGGAAAGCAAGGATAAATACAATTTGGCTCTTACGATATCAATAAGGAGTAGTTTACGACGCAATTTTGGATATTGTGAATGATGAAAAATTAAATTAAATTAAAATTTCAAAAATCCAACATAGCATGATTTGCTCAATAGAATGAATCGCATAATAAATAAGTAAAATGTTTGGAAACCCAAATATTAATATTGTTAAAAATAATTAAAATTTTTATAATATTTGATTTTCTAAATAAATTTAAAATCAATATATTTTATACACTTTTAGATTATACCTAATTTTTTGTGTACTTAATCCAGAATAATTAAACATTAATTTTTAATAAATATGTAAATATTTATATAATTTAAATGATAAACTGTTAAAACAGTTAATAGTAATAGGGCGGGGGGGGGCGCTAGAAAAAAAGTTGCATGCGGGCGCTAAGGACCCCAGGACCGGCCCTGTATATATATATATATATAATATATATATTGATGAAATCTAAAATCAATACTCTAAATATACTTGATACAAATATATTTATGTATATATATAAATACAATTTATTAATACTTACAACAAAACTAAATTAATTTAATTTCAAAATCACGACTTTTGAAATTGTTTGTTCAAAAACTCTATAACAGCATCTTTGGACATATTTTTCTGCGTTTCGTTCAATGTATCATGAACTTCATAGAGTGGATTTTCAGAATTTGCAGACTCTCCAACAACGATTATAAATGGATAACCGGTTCTGAGATAAAATATTTATATATATATGAAGAAGAATTTACTTAATGACATATGTTAATAATAAATATATGAAACTTTTAATTGAATTGCAAACTATCTAAATGTTAAAATTAAGAGGTAAAACTATTAGATATTTATTTTCATTAATTTGGAAGCATTTGATCTCTTGGGAGCAAAGAAATTCAAAAATGTCCGTATTAAGGACCACCCTAATATATATATATATATATATATATATATATATATATATATATATATCATTTGTATGTATTAATAATGATACCTTTTAGCTTCACGGAACCTTTTACCAATAGTCATTGTAGTTCTGTCGTCAATTATAACATCGTCTGCCAAATAAGTTAAACTAGACAAATCTCGATATAAATCTTCAGATAATGGCATACATTTAGCTTCTTCTTTACTTCCTTTCTGCAATAACAAAATTATATTATATTAGAGTGGTCCTTAATATGGACATTTTGAAATTTCTTTGCTCCCAAGGGCTCAAATGCTTCCAAATTAATTCAAAAAAGGCCTCTAAAAGTTTCAGCTCTTAATATTAACATTTAGATAGTCCGCAATGCAATTAAAAGTTTCTTATATTTATTATTAAGTAGATTCTTGCGCCATCTGTGATAGCATTTGTGTACTCAAATATTATAAAGCACTTAAAAATATTTATAAAACACTTAACCTCTAATTAAATCCATGTGGACTGTTTAACGAAATATTTATTCATCATGGCATCAAAATTAATTTTGCAGCAAAATATTTATTTAATTGGTGATTCTGACACTCAAATTATCAAAAATAAATTGCCATCAAAATTACAAGTCTGCTATCACAGATGGCACAAGAATTTACTTAATAATAAATATACAAAACTTTTAATTGAATTGCGGACTATCTAGATGTTAATATTAAGAGCTAAAACTTTTAGAGAATTTTTCTTTATTAATTTGGAAGCATTTGAGCCCTTGGGAGCAAAGAAATTCGAAAATGTCCATATTAAGGACCACCCTTATATTACACACACATATATATATATATATATATATATATAATATATATATATATATATATATATATATATATATTATTTTTATTATTATTATATTCATTCATTACCTTCGGTGGTATAATACAAGCAACATAAGGTGCAATCTTCACCGGCCACCTCAGTTCATCGGGTTTGCTCAATGCTTCCAAAGTGGCCCCAATAATCCTCGATACACCTAAACCGTGACAACCCATTTGTAATATTTGAGGCTTACCAGAAGCTGATAGAAAATTAGCTGCAAGAGGCTTCGTGTAACGGTCTTCTAGAAAGAAACTGTGACCGACCTGAAATAATAAAACATAATTAAAATGATAGAATATTAAATGATACAATATTCATTATTATTATTATTTGTGTTAAGTTATTCTTTTAATTTTTTTTTTTTTTTTTTTTTTATTTCAATAATTATTACAACTGCTGATTTATTAACATCAAGTAATATTGATAAATAATAATATAAATTTAAATAAATAAAAGAGCAAAGGATAAAATTTACAAGAAAATAATATCCGTAATATGATTTAATGTAAAATATAAGCAAATAATAACAAAAATAAGATTAATAAATAATATAAATAAAATTTCAGAATAATAAAATAATACTAGAAAATTAATAAAATATAACAAAATAACAATAATAGAAATAGTAAGATAATAATAATAATAATAATATTAATAATAATAACATATGAATTTTTAAATTAAATGTCAATGTGACAACCAAAAAAATTGTAAAAATGTAAATACAAAAATATTGTTAATAAAATTGATTATTAGTTAAATTTTAAGTGTAGAATTGTAGAGTTTTCGATGGCAGCTAAACCTGCACCAACTTTGTCTAAAACAGGTAATGTTAAAAATTCATTATTAGCTTTCCGAAGGAGAAGTTTGTTTTTATTAAAAAATCCGATTCGCTAATTTTATGTTTTCTCGACGTTTCAAGCCATTCTGAATCGAATGAGACCAACATTTGGAAAAAGTATGTATGTGTGTGTGTGTGTGTGAATAGATTTTTTGCCGTAAATCGACGTTTACTCAAAAACGGCTGGACCGATTTCAAACATTTAAAAGCCATTCGATGTATCTCGATGAGGACTAGCGTTTATCAACTTTGTGCGACGATGGGCCGGGTCGTTTCTTTGTAAATAACAGAAAAGAGAAATATTGTCGACCATGTCCGCAATTCTGTGCTTTTGTTCACTGAAATTTAAAATAATAAGCTACAATTTTAGGGCACACAAGCACTATAGTGTCTGTGTAATACAATATAATTAATATAATTACAGAAATTTTCTTAAATGTGTTTGAGAAAATTCTATTCGAAATCACAATGTTTAGATTTAATTGAAAGCTATAACTTTATTTTTGAAATAAACAGTTGAAAATTTTATCTATATATTTAAATCTCAAATTCGGTTGATCAAGTCAATTTTTCACATTTCGGGGAAGTTCATGCAACTTGCCTTAAGGCTAAATGCCACTTTCAACCAGTTTAATTAATTATGTCTATAATAAAGTATTATATTGTATTATTAATAAATTAAACTAATATAAAACACACTTTCAAGGGTGTATTCTAGTCTGGGAGCAACCATAGAAAAAAGGAAAATAATATTTTTTACTGTCCATTAAGTTATTAATCAATGTTTTAGGAGTACAGAAAAAATTCAAATTATAAAGGATCAAAAAGTTTTACTTCTAGCAGGTGATGAAGTGTGAGGACCTTAAAACATTTCTTCTGCAGTTTTTAAATATTTTTAATTACAATCTATAATTTTACACAAAGAAAAAGTTGTGACTTGTAAAAACTGTAATAGTATTGGGCCGAAAATCGAAAATGAAAGCTTATGCATATCTTCACGTTTCAGAGGTTTCTGAACATTTTCGTGACACCTCAGAAAAAATGTTTGCGAGTGTGTGTTTTGTGTCCGCATTTTTTCGTCCACGTTTTCGGGCGCACGGATCAACCGTTTTCAATAATTCTAAAAACATTCGATTCCTATTGATAGGGAGATGTGCTGATTAGTTTTTGGCAAAGGCAGGTCCAGCCATTTCAAAAATACAAGACTAAATGTACAAAAAATAGCAGTTTTTGAGAACCTATTGAATCATTCAACTTTCGGCTTGTGTTGACAAAACATTCGCCTTTGGGATTTTTTTTTATTTCATTTTTTTTTCAAGAAAATATTTTTGTATATCGAAAATAATTCAGATTTTAATTTTAATTCTTACTGAAGTGCTAAAACTCGCTTATATACCTTAAATAAATAATTTTAACTTTGTAATTCAGTTTATATAATTTTTATAAACATTAATGTTACAGTATTTATATTAATCTAATTTATTTGAAAACATTTATTAACATTGCTCGATCATTTCGTTACGGTACGGGAAGTCCAAGCAATTTGCCTTAAGGCACGATGCCATGCACCACTAGTAGTTGCTTCTTAATTTGACCAATTATTTTTTCTTTTCAGCCGCATCTCCGATTGCAGAACTTTTCAAAGTATTTGCAAAAGTTGGCAAAACCGAAGCCGAAGGCAATGCACTATCATACGAACAATTACAACAATGGATGAACATGGCACAAATCACAGACTCTAATGATCGCAAAGTCGCTGAACTATTAAAGAAAGTAAGTAACTTGCAATAAGAACTAGTGGTGTATGGCATAGTGCCTTAAGGCAAATTGCTGGAACTTCCCGTACCGTAATTCGAGAAATTTTAAACGTTTTCAAATATATTATTACAAATACTGTAACTTTCATTATTTTTCCTATCTTGTTATATCTGAGCAAATGAAATTGAAATGATAAATCAATTTATCTCCAGAACATTAACAATCGTCATTTCATTTCGAATTCAATTTCAAAAAAAAAAATGGTTGCCTAATTTGCACAAAATTGAATTGAAGGGCTCCCGTATAGTCACAGTCTAAACGCATTTGCAAATAATTCTGTGCGACACTTTCACTTATACTGTGCTTAGCTTGGCGGCATTTTCACATTTTTCAATACTTTACACAAAATTGGAAAAGTGCTCCAGTACAAATACAGTCTAAACGCACTTGGGTAAACATTTGTACCAGAGTGGCACTTAGACTGTGCTTAGCCAGGGTAATTTTTTGAATTTCTTAATCCAAAAATTTTATGGAAAATAAAAAAAGATGTAATAATTTTTTATTCTCGAAAGCAATTGTTTTGTCAATACAAGCAGAAAGTTTTTTAGATCATTCAAATCGGACGCTTAGTTCACTCAAAAACTGCCATTTTTTGCACATTTAGCTCTGTATCTTCGAAATGGCGGGACCTGTCTTTGCAAAAAACTAATCGCCTCCTCTCCCAATCATTACAAATTGAATGTTTTTTAGATCATTCATCCGATACTCCGCTCTCTCAAAAACTCGACTTGTATTTTCTGCACTCTTTGCTACGTATCTCCGTAACGGCTGGACTTGCCTTTGCCAAAAACTAATCAGCACATTTTCCTATCAATAGGGATCGAATGTTTTTTAAACCATTCAAATCGGTTGATCCGTGCGCCCGAAAACGTGGACGAAAATTTGTATCCATACATACACACATCCATTTTTCTGAAGTATGCCAAAATGTTCAAAAACCTTCAAAACGTCGAAAGATGCAAAAATTTTCATTTTCGATTTTCGGCCCATTACTATAACTACCCTACGGGAAGTTAATTATCAATCTAAAGTACTTTTTCTATTACAGTTCAGTGCCACCAAAGAAATCGAATACGCCCAATTCGACAATTTCCTCAACGACTTTGCAAAAGCTATAAAAATATCACCGGAGCAGCTTAAAGAAAAATTGGTATCTGTAGCCGTGCCAAGCCCTTTGACCTTACAGGCCCCTGCGGATACACCTGTTACGCAGGAGCAACCTGCAGAAGCAGAGGCTGCAAACCTACCAAGAACATATTTAGATTTACCTGATTTACCGGAAATACCTGAAGGTTACTGTCCTATGAGAAGAAAAGGCAAGGAAGTGTGCGAAGAAAATTTTGATGATAAAAATAAGGAAGGTTCAGATAAACCTGATAGAAAGACTAAGAAATGACTACAAATTCTAACGGGGCTACGGTAGATAAATAATTTATTCTTACCTCTATGCCTTTTTTCGTGGATAGATTTGTTTTGCAACCAGGACAATCTAATTCAGCATCAAAGGCTTCGGATTTGGTAAGAAAACCACAATTGATGCAATTCAGCAATTTATCTTCGCCGACGTCTGCCAAGATGTGATATTCGTGGGATATACTGCCGCCTATTGTGCCACCATCGGCTTCCACTAGAAATAGACATTATTTATTAAATTTTATTTATAACAAATATTGAAGCATATTTTATTTAAAGTTCAGTGTTACCTTTTACAAATGGTACATTCAGTTCCGTAAACAGCTCAAAATATGTATTATTCACAGACTCATATGATTCCAGTGCATCCTTTCTGCTAATGTCGAATGTATATAAATCTTTCATTACAAATTCTCGTGCTCTCAGCAAGCCGAACCTTGGTTTAATTTCGTCTCTGAATTTACTGGTTATCTATTTATACAAATAATTTATATATATATATATATATATATATATATATATATTATTTCTTACCTGGTATAATCTGATAGGAAACATTTTGTATGACAATGGTGCTAGCGATGCGATGAGTGCTGTGATAGATTCTTCATGTGTCTGCAAGAAAAATTTTTATTAATACTTACATTATTGAATTTAAAACTACATAGTTTTAAATTAAAATAATATAATAATTGAGTATAGTTTATTATATAATAATTGAGCATAATTTAAATAATTGAGTGAGTAAATATATTCTAATACAATACCTACGGGACCAAGTACATACATCCTCTCATGTCTGTCTTTTAATGTAAAAATTTCAGAGTTTGCTAACCGACCTGAAAAGAAAATTGGTTAAACATTTTGTTACTGCATTTATTAATCAATTATATTTACCTGTGGTTTCCCATAAATCAGCACTAGTTATAGAAGGCATATAAATCTTCTGCGCTTCAATCTTATGCATATATTTATCAATCAGATCATTCAATTTCCTCAAAACTCGTTCACCTAAAGGTAGCATGTGAAAACTACCAGGTGCTCCAGATCTTATTATACCCACATCAGTCAATAACTATAAAATATAAATAAATAGTAAAGGATAATCAAGACATTGATTGTTTTCAAATTTACCTTTTGGCTTTTTGATATAAGTACATCTTTTGTGGGCGATATTTGAGCTGTTTTTGGAGTTATGATTAAAGGTTGAAATATTCTTGATACACGATTCATATTTTTAAAGGTTTAGTAATATTTAATTGTGAAATTTTATGTAAACAATTCACATTACAAGTGTGGACTTTAGGTTATGCAAATGGCTGACAAACTGTCAACGATCGCACCGGGGTGAAGTTAATCGAATGATATTATGCGGGAAATTCAAATTTTTGTTTTTGAAATTTATTAAATCAATTATATATATTTTATCATATATATATTTCATTATATATACATACATATATATATATACATATACATATACATATACATATACATATACATATATATATATATATATATATATATATATATATGTGTGTGTATTAATTCATCAGCATATTTATAGAATTTTGCAACAAAGCACTTACAAAAAAACTGTACTATATCCATCCAAAGTCTCCTTATTGCACGTTGACAACAAAACAAGATAATTGTCGATATAAAAAACTTGTGTGGCAGCTATAACAAATATGTTATAATGTTTATGTTAATAATTGTCATGTAATACATTGTATATAAATAGTATAATTTCTTAGAACAGTTTTTCTTTTATATTATTCCAGATTATAAAAAAAAAATTAGAATAAATTATTTATGTAATTTGTTATTAGAAAGAAATTGTAATAACATAGTTACTTCTGTTATTTTGATGATACGAAGATAGAAAAATATTTATGTAGTAAATTTCAAATTCAAAAGCATGAAAAGTATCACCTAATTGTTTATTATGAAAAGAAGTCCTTTTATAAATTCATTAAGAAAAAATGTCTTGATCTCATATATAACTAAAAAAAATTTTTATTTATAAAATCAGATTATAAGATCATGATCTATAAATTAAGTATGGGTCTCTGTAGATCTCCGAAACCGCTAGACCTGCCTTCCCAATAATTTAATCAGTTGTTCATCTTGTCAATACAAGTAAAATGTTTTTTGAATTATTAAAATCGGACGCTCCGTTCTCTTAAAACCTGAGTTACCGTTTTTGATACTTTTTGCCCCGTATCTTCGGAACGGCTAGTCCTGCCTTTGCCAAAAACTAATCAGCACGTCTCCTTATCAATACGAATCGAATGTTTTTTGAATTAATCAAATCGGTTGATTCGTGTTCCCGAAATCGTCGACGAAAATTTGTATCCGCACACACACACACATCCATACATACATTTATACACACACACATACATCAATTTTTTTAAAAGTTTTAAAAGCCAAAATGTTCAGAAACCTTTGAAACGTAAAGATATATAAAAATTTTAATTTTTGATTTTTTTGAAGTTAATAAATAAATAAAATTAATAATATTTATAAATTTCTATTAATAATATTTTTTAAAATTCTATAAAGTACAGAATTTTTTTTCAAGAGGATTCTGGCAGATTCCTGGGTCATTTTCTTATTAAACATAATAATAAAACCGAGTATCTTTTATAAAAATATATATTTACACCTTTTATATTATATTATATCGAAATATATTAAAAACAATGTCATATTTACATACACCTCATGAATAATCTAAATATATCTATTCAACCTTAGTCATGAGAATAAAATAAAACGTTTTGGATAAAATATCACCTATTGTAAAAAACATATAAGTATGTTACTACTTACAAATTGTGTCACTACATCAAGCTCTATATATTTACGTGCACCAGCATAAATAAACAATAAATCACAATAACATTTAATTCCTCTTCTGCGTGAGATAATTGCTGATTCTCTGCGCTATGAACGGCCACAGAATCAGAAACAGAAACCAATTAGGTGTTATACCTTGAAACGGCCACCACTGGGGCACTTTTGTACGAACCGCCAGGAATTGATTAGTCTTACGCTCCATTTTAGAAACTCTTTCATTCGCATTGTGTAAATCAGCTTTCATGCTGTCTATAGTTTTTTGTAACTGCTCACATAAATTAACAGCGTAATGGTTTTCTAATTTGTGTAACTCGTCGTTCATATGTGCAACATTGTTTAAGGTTTCTTTAGTTAAACTGTCGCCTCTACGTTTTCTTTCCTTGCGACTTACATGTACTTTAGCTTTGGACGTTGTTAATTCATGCTCACTTTCTACGGTATCAATATACTCGTCTTCAGAGTTGTCAGGTGTTTCTGAATGGTGCACACCGTTAGTTTTAATACCGTTAACAAGTTTTTCATCTCGTATAGGACTGACTTCTCGCGAAGTGATGGGAGATGCTGGTGTGGATCGAACTTTTTGTATAGCGTTAGGGGCTACAGCTTCAAGCATGTCTAAAGACAAGCCTTCGACGCCTTCAACGCTTTGTATAAAACTAGCAACGTTGTCTGTGTAAGCCATGGTTTCGATAATTTTACCCAAATCGGCTATGTACAACAACATGGCTTCTTCAGCCGGCATGTCACCTAGCTTATTCCAGGCGTCCCATTTCGCTCTGTTGACGACGTCCCAGAAGGCAGGCCTTCGTTGTTTGCAGGGACCCAATGTGGCTTGTTTGTAAAAACTGTAGAATCTCAGCATCATTTCATGGCTCGGCTGAAATGTGCCATTCTTTGGCATGCTTCTTATAACATTAACAGCAGCATCGAAGCGCTCCTTAACAGGCATCGTGGCCGTCTGCATCTTTTTCGCTGATTTCGAACAATCGTCTAGAAGAGAAAGAAATCAATAATGTGACTTCATTGAATTTGCATGGATGGATGAAAGTTTTGGAAGCACTGGAATCATAATCGAGGTCCGTTTGAGTTATTTAGAGACCTTGTATATATGCAAAAACATATTATGTCGATAAAAGAATTAAAAGTAATTATTTAATGACAGGCGAATTGTCGATTGCAAAAATGACGTATGAAATGTCAAAGTGACATATCATTATTAGGGGTGCCATAGCTGATCCAATTGCATTATTTTCGCTAATCGTTACATTACATTAATTTATTTACATTATCAAAATAAAGCAAATAAAGCCTATATTTCTTTCTAAAATAATTTATATTGAGTACAAATAAATTTAAAATCGTTTTCATTTCCTTTATCGTGCGCACACAGGGTCATTAACAGGAGTACCAAAACCAAATAAAATGATCCAGATACATATTTTTGCAAAAATTATTATCACAATAAACTAATCTAATGTATTAAACAACTTAAATTAACAGTTTTAAACATATTATTTGTATTTTATATGAATTACAATAATAAAATAATCCTCTTTTATATAGGAACGTTTTTAAAAAAATATAATGTAGCTCCATTCATGAAGGAATATGTTGTAGGAGAATGCACTTATCATGAAGGAATATATTATAGGAGAATCATATTGTTAACAATAATTTTATAATTTGTTATTATTATTTTCATTATCATCTATGATTATTGTTGTTACTAATTTATTTGTATTATTTTTATTACTATTATTTACTTATTTATTACTCTTTCTTAATCATTTATTTATTATTAATATTGATTAATTAATTCACTTATTTTGCCATTTATTTCATAATTTTATTATAATTATAAATATTGTTTTTATTTGCTATTATGCACTTAATGATATTATTATTTAATACTACTATTTATTTAATTATATTTTTATTTATTTATATTTTTTATATATTTAATTCGGTAATTTTATTTTAATTTAATTTATTACATTTTTTTTAATTTAATAGTTGAAACAAAAAAAAACATTTTATTTTATTTTATTATAAAATTAGTCTCATTAAACTTTATACATATAAAATTATTGCAATTAATAATGAATAATAAATACATAATATAAAGCAAATTTCAGTAATTACTTAGCCTTGTGAAATTTTTTTTACCTTTATTTCACTTATTTAAAAAAGTCACCTATATTGTATATTTTTTAAATTTATTATAAAAACATGTTATCATTATTTTAAATATATTATGCTATCTTAATAATAATGAAATGCAAAAATTGAGTTTTGTTTGTATGTTTCATTTTTTTATTATAGATAAATATGGATTTTGATAACGTTTCGATAATTCGTATCTTTTGTAAGAAGGACTTTGATAACGAGGCCGTTTGATAAATAATTTATAAAAAAAATATGAATCTATATATAAATATATTTATGTCATTATCAATGAATGCTATACAATTCAATAAAGGAAATAAATAATATTAATTTCATATTATTAAGTATATATACAATGTATATAATATATACATATATAATGTATATAAAAAAATTCTGTTAACGTTTCGGAAACTTATTGAACTCATCTTCAGTGCAAAAACATACAAGTAATTATATTGAACCGATGAACAAAAGCAATTAAACATTTTTTTAATTAAACTTTATATTTTATTTATTTATTGTGTAATTAACGTACGAATGTACGTATACATTTTTATGTCAATATTTAAATGTCAAACATTTTTTTGGAAAAAATTTACTATCGGCTAAATTCACACGTAACGTGCTTACGTGTGAACTGTCAAAATTTGTTAAAATTTCGAATAATAAAACAACAAAATCCGTATTTATTTTAATATAATGGAATCTTTTGATATTGTTAGTATAATTTACGTTGTTTTTGTATTTAAATTTCAATAATAAACTTTGACACTATATATATTAGATTAAATAAAAAAAAATCTTTAAAACAATACTAAACTTGGCGCCGATAAGGTAAAGGATGAAAATGTCAAATTTAATTCGTAACAAAAATAATTATAAATACATTAAAAAAAAGTTTTTAATCAACATTTTATATATTAGATTTTATAATATATGAACGTAGAAATTCTTCATTAATATTTAAATGTTTAAAACAAAATATTTGAAAAATTTACATCGGCTAAGTTCAAACCTAACTTGTTCAACTGTCAAAATTAGTAAAAATTTCGAATATTTAACAACAAAATTCATATTTATTTTAATATAATGGAATCTCTTGATATTATTAGTTATTTTAATTTAAATAATAAACTCTGATACTATATATTAAATTAAAAAAATCTTTAAAACAATTCTAAACTTGGCGCCGATAAGGTAAAGGATGAAAATGTCAAATTTAATTCATAACAAAAATAATTATAAATACATAAAAAAAAGTCTTTAATCAACATTTTATATATTAGCTTTTATAATTAATGAACGTAGAAATTTTTATATTAATATTTAAATGTATAAAACAATTTTTTGTAAAAAAAAAGTACATTGGCTTAGTTCACACGTAACCCGTTCAACTGTAAAATTTTGTGCAAATTCCGATTTAACAACAATATTTAATAATATCTTTTAATATCGTAAGTACAATTTACGTTGTTTTTGTGTTTTTGTATTTAAATAATAAACTCTGACACTATATATTAGATTAAATGAAAAAATACTTAAAAACAATACTAAACATGGCGCCGATATGATAAAGGATAAAAATGTCAAATTTAATTCGGAACAAAATTAATTATAAATATATTAAACAAAAGTTTTTAATCAACATTTTATATATTAGATTTTATAGTATATGAACGTAGAAATTTTTACATTAATATTTAAATGTTAAAAACAAAATATTTTGAAAATTTACATCGGCTAAGTTCAAACCTAACTTGTTCAACTGTCAAAATTAGTAAAAATTTCGAATATTTAACAACAAAATCCGTATTTATTTTAATATAATGTAATCTTTTAATATTGTTAGTATATACTAAATTAATTTACGGTGTTTTGTATTTGAATTTAAATATTAAATCCCGATTAAATATAAAAAAATCTTAAAAACGAAACTGAACATGGCGCCAACTAGACGAAGGACATTAACTGTCAAATTTAATTTCGAATAAAAAATAAATATATTAAAAAAAATATAGAATTTTGTAAATAGAATTAAAAAATATATATAGAATCAACATTTTATATAATTGTTTATACAATATACGAATTTTGAAAATATTATATTAACTTTTAAATATATAAAACAAATGAAAACAAACTTCTTCGGGAAGTTGAAAATAGTAAAAATTTACATCGTCTAAGTTCAAACCTATCTCGTTCAACTGACAAAATTTGTACAAATTTCGAATATTAAAACAAAATCCGTATTTATTTCAAGACAATGGACTAATGTGATATTACTACTACAATACAACAACGTTATTGTATTTTAATTTCATCAATAAACCGCAGTCAAAGGGCATCGATCACATTCCAGGGTCAATGTTCAAGTACGTTGTTAGAATTCTAACCAAAAAATTTGCACAATAATCAAAAAAAAAATGCACTCACCTTAAAATGATAACTGATACACAATTAAAACAGCGGGTAATCCTTGTACAACAATTTTCCTAGTGCATTGTTTAAAACCAACAAAAACAAATAAAAACAATATCAATTCCAAGAGCGACAATCTGTTTATCACTAGAACACTATCACATATAATTTTGCAGAGTGGAACTGTGCAACATTTACTTTCTATAAATGACTTTATTAGTTTCTTTTCGTGTAAAACTAATCCCCATTATCGGATTTCAACTATCAACTACCGACTCTAAACAAGTCTTGCATACTAATGAAAGCAATGACGAGTATTACATTTACAAACGCCTCATATGCAAATATCTATATATACTTACATATATTTTTTTCTTAATTGCTAAGTCATCAACTCATTCTGTGTGACGTACGATATTCATTTCTATATATTTTATAACGTGTCTGCAACTCGGTTGCATAATTATTAATGCAAGAAATATAATGCTAATTAATAAAATACATAAAAAATTTGTTACATAAAATTAAATGACAGCGGCTGTAATGGCGGCGCGGGGTAATAGATTAATAAATAAATAAATAAAAATCTATATATATGGTATAATTATACTGGATTTTTATACCATATGCATTCTTCCCCATATATTTTAATACATACAATTCTCAATAATAACTTTCTTAATTATTCTTTTCAACTCCGCCATTATTCAATTTTCACATAATCTTGTTTTACTTTTAACGAAATTTGTAACGACTTATTCAAACAAAATTTAACGTTTTTCTTTCTCCTTTTCGACACATACATTTTGAAATTTAATTTAAATCAATAACCACACCGTTTTATTAAGTTTATGTATATAATTTTATATAAATCACAAGTTTATTTATTTAATATTTTACAAATGTCAAAACTGAACGAAATTGCGTCCATTACGGCTCCTTCGTCCTGATTGGCGGAAACGTAGAGTTGTATGATGAAGTTGGTCCTGATTAGAAGTACCAGATGCGGTAAGTAAATTTAATGGCGGTTTTTTCAAAATTTGAAATGTAAATATTAATTTATTTATATTTATTATAAACCAAAGAAAATTAAGTTTTCGCCAGAATTCCGATTTGTTATTTATGTTCTCTCGACGTTTCAAGTTATTATAAATGATTTCATACAATTACAGAGTTTATGGTCATAAACATTCTAAAATATTTTAGGGCTATAAAAATTGTTTTTATTATAAAACAGTTTATAATAAACATTTAAGTAATTATAAAATTATACCTCCTGAAAGAATTTCATAAGCGTGTGTTGTAAAATAAAATATATATGCTAAAGGAGACTAAAATTAAATTTTAAATCTTAATTGTGAATCCTGCATTATCTTTAAGCTCTGCAGGACGCACCGTTTGTACTAGAAAGTTGTAATTGTAGTACATTGTAGTAATTTTACATCCATTGTAGTATAGTTTACAAACATTGTAGTAATTTTACACTCATTGTAGTCTTTTTACAAACATTGTAGTAATTTTACACCCATTGTAGTATTTTTACAAACATTGTAGTAATTTTACGCCCATTGTAGTATTGTTTACAAACATTGTAGTAATTTTACACCCATTGTAGTATTGTTTACAGACATTGTAGTAATTTTACACCCATTGTAGTATTTTTACAAACATTGTAGTAATTTTACACCCATTGTAGTATTGTTTACAAACACATTGTTGTATTTTTACTCCCATTGTAGTATTTTTACAAACATTGTAGTAATTTTACACCCATTGTAGTATTGTTTACAGACATTGTAGTAATTTTACACCCATTGTAGTATCTTTACAAACATTGTAGTAATTTTACGCCCATTGTAGTATTGTTTACAAACATTGTAGTAATTTTACACCCATTGTAGTATTGTTTACAGACATTGTAGTAATTTACACCCATTGTAGTATTGTTTACAAACTTGTAGTAATTTTACACCCATTGTA
This sequence comes from Ctenocephalides felis, assembly GCF_003426905.1. Classification (NCBI taxonomy): domain Eukaryota; kingdom Metazoa; phylum Arthropoda; class Insecta; order Siphonaptera; family Pulicidae; genus Ctenocephalides; species Ctenocephalides felis. The sequence continues at coordinate 42,427,987 of NW_020539726.1, read as the reverse complement.
GTATTGTTTACAAACACATTGTTGTATTTTTACTCCCATTGTAGTATTTTTACAAACATTGTAGTAATTTTACACCCATTGTAGTATTGTTTACAGACATTGTAGTAATTTTACACCCATTGTAGTACTTTTACAAACATTGTAGTAATTTTACGCCCATTGTAGTATTGTTTACAAACATTGTAGTAATTTTACACCCATTGTAGTAATTTTACACCCATTGTAGTATTTTTACAAACATTGTAGTAATTTTACACCCATTGTAGTATTGTTTACAAACACATTGTTGTATTTTTACTCCCATTGTAGTATTGTTTACAAACATTGTAGTAATTTTACACCCATTGTAGTATTGTTTACAGACATTGTAGTAATTTTACACCCATTGTAGTATTGTTTACAAACATTGTAGTAATTTTACACCCATTGTAGTATTTTTACAAACATTGTAGTAATTTTACGCCCATTGTAGTATTGTTTACAAACACATTGTTGTATTTTTACTCCCATTGTAGTATTTTTACAAACATTGTAGTAATTTTACACTCATTGTAGTCTTTTTACAAACATTGTAGTAATTTTACACCCATTGAAGTATTTTTACAACATTGTAGTAATTTTACGCCCATTGTAGTATTGTTTACAAACATTGTAGTAATTTTACACCCATTGTAGTATTGTTTACAGACATTGTAGTAATTTTACACCCATTGTAGTATTTTTACAAACATTGTAGTAATTTTACACCCATTGTAGTATTGTTTACAAACACATTGTTGTATTTTTACTCCCATTGTAGTATTTTTACAAACATTGTAGTAATTTTACACCCATTGTAGTATTGTTTACAGACATTGTAGTAATTTTACACCCATTGTAGTATTTTTACAAACATTGTAGTAATTTTACGCCCATTGTAGTATTGTTTACAAACATTGTAGTAATTTTACACCCATTGTAGTATTGTTTACAGACATTGTAGTAATTTTACACCCATTGTAGTATTGTTTACAAACATTGTAGTAATTTTACACCCATTGTAGTATTGTTTACAAACACATTGTTGTATTTTTACTCCCATTGTAGTATTTTTACAAACATTGTAGTAATTTTACACCCATTGTAGTATTGTTTACAGACATTGTAGTAATTTTACACCCATTGTAGTATTTTTACAAACATTGTAGTAATTTTACGCCCATTGTAGTATTGTTTACAAACACATTGTTGTATTTTTACTCCCATTGTAGTATTTTTACAAACATTGTAGTAATTTTACACTCATTGTAGTCTTTTTACAAACATTGTAGTAATTTTACACCCATTGAAGTATTGTTTACAGACATTGTAGTAATTTTACACCCATTGTAGTATTTTTACAAACATTGTAGTAATTTTACACCCATTGTAGTATTGTTTACAAACACATTGTTGTATTTTTACTCCCATTGTAGTATTTTTACAAACATTGTAGTAATTTTACACCCATTGTAGTATTGTTTACAGACATTGTAGTAATTTTACACCCATTGTAGTATTTTTACAAACATTGTAGTAATTTTACGCCCATTGTAGTATTGTTTACAAACATTGTAGTAATTTTACACCCATTGTAGTATTTTTTACAAACATTGTAGTAATTTTACGCCCATTGTAGTATTGTTTACAAACATTGTAGTAATTTACACCCATTGTAGTATTGTTTACAGACATTGTAGTAATTTTACACCCATTGTAGTATTGTTTACAAACATTGTAGTAATTTTACACCCATTGTAGTATTGTTTACAGACATTGTAGTAATTTACACCCATTTACACCATTGTAGTTTTTACAAACATTGTAGTAATTTTACACCCATTGTAGTATTTTTACAAACATTGTAGTAATTTTACGCCCATTGTAGTATTGTTTACAAACATTGTAGTAATTTTACAACCCATTGTAGTATTGTTTACAGACATTGTAGTAATTTTACAACCCATTGTAGTATTGTTTACAAACATTGTAGTAATTTTACACCCATTGTAGTATTGTTTACAAACACATTGTTGTATTTTTACTCCCATTGTAGTATTTTTACAAACATTGTAGTAATTTTACACCCATTGTAGTATTGTTTACAGACATTGTAGTAATTTTACACCCATTGTAGTTACTTTTACAAACATTGTAGTATTTTTACAAACATTGTAGTATTTTACACCCATTGTAGTATTGTTTACAGACATTGTAGTAATTTTACACCCATTGTAGTATTTTTACAAACATTGTAGTAATTTTACACCCATTGTAGTATTGTTACAACACATTGTTGTATTTTTACTCCCATTGTAGTATTTTTACAAACATTGTAGTAATTTTACACCCATTGTAGTATTGTTTACAGACATTGTAGTAATTTTACACCCATTGTAGTATTTTACAAACATTGTAGTAATTTTACGCCCATTGTAGTATTGTTTACAAACATTGTAGTAATTTTACACCCATTGTAGTATTGTTTACAGACATTGTAGTAATTTTACACCCATTGTAGTATTGTTTACAGACATTGTAGTAATTTTACACCCATTGTAGTATTTTTACAAACATTGTAGTAATTTTACGCCCATTGTAGTATTTTTACAAACATTGTAGTAATTTTACGCCCATTGTAGTATTGTTTACAAACACATTGTTGTATTTTTACTCCCATTGTAGTATTTTTACAAACATTGTAGTAATTTTACACTCATTGTAGTCTTTTTACAAACATTGTAGTAATTTTACACCCATTGAAGTATTTTTACAAACATTGTAGTAATTTTACGCCCATTGTAGTATTGTTTACAAACATTGTAGTAATTTTACACCCATTGTAGTATTGTTTACAGACATTGTAGTAATTTTACACCCATTGTAGTATTTTTACAAACATTGTAGTAATTTTACACCCATTGTAGTATTGTTTACAAACACATTGTTGTATTTTTACTCCCATTGTAGTATTTTTACAAACATTGTAGTAATTTTACACCCATTGTAGTATTGTTTACAGACATTGTAGTAATTTTACACCCATTGTAGTATTTTTACAAACATTGTAGTAATTTTACACCCATTGTAGTATTGTTTACAGACATTGTAGTAATTTTACACCCATTGTAGTATTTTTACAAACATTGTAGTAATTTTACACCCATTGTAGTATTGTTTACAAACATTGTTGTATTTTTACTCCCATTGTAGTATTTTTACAAACATTGTAGTAATTTTACACCCATTGTAGTATTGTTTACAGACATTGTAGTAATTTTACACCCATTGTAGTATTTTACAAACATTGTAGTAATTTTACACCCATTGTAGTATTGTTTACAAACACATTGTTGTATTTTTACTCCCATTGTAGTATTTTTACAAACATTGTAGTAATTTTACACCCATTGTAGTATTTTTACAAACATTGTAGTATTGTAGTATTGTTTACAAACATTGTAGTAATTTTACACCCATTGTAGTATTGTTTACAAACATTGTAGTATTTTACACCCTTGTATTATTTTTACAAACATTGTAGTAATTTTACACCCATTGTAGTATTTTTACAAACATTGTAGTAATTTTACACCCATTGTAGTATTTTTACAAATATTGTAGTAATTTTAAACCCATGACCAAGATTTTTAATTTCAGTATGGGAAGTTCTAGCAGTTTGAATTAAGACACGCTGCCATGCACCCCATTAGTTAATAAAAATGTTTAAGAGATAAATTTGGTTATAATTCTTCTCCCCCAGAACCTGGTTATATATTTCAGGCGGCACCCTGAATCATATTGGTAGAGTGGCTCGGCACATCACAGTTAAAAGCTTGCCGACCCCTGTTCTAGACGGCGACGCGGCGCTTACGCGCTTCGATATTTTGTCTCTATGCAGTTAAAGCAGTACGATTGCTTTGAAAAGAAACTTCAGATCTTCCACAATATGTCAAAATAAAGAAAACATTTTTTTTCAAAAAAAATTTTTTTTTCAAAAAAAGTAATTGTTTCCCAAAAATCTAATTTTTTCGAAGTAAAATTTTTCAAAAAATGTTAATCTTTTTTCAAGAAATAATATTGGTACGGGAAGCTCCAGCAATTTGCCTTAAGGCACGATGCCATGCGCCCCACTAGTTTTAGAAATTTAGAAATAAGATCAGATTTTCTTTTTAACACAATTTATTTATTATTATTATTATTATTATTACTTTTTTTACGCAAGTTTGATGGACGCATTCGAACGGACGAGCGATCTGCTTTCACAGTCGTATTGTAAATTAGAAATACACTGCATAATATAAGTGCATAGAGAGAATTTTATTTAGGTCATGCACATGCACTTGCAGTGCTGCATTCGATTGGTAAAAAATTATAAATTATCATTTATATTTATTATATTCATGTCGATTTATGCTATTTAATGAGTAAAATAAATAATAATGTCGTATTTGTACGAGAGTAGCAGGTACCCTTGGAAAAAATGTGTTAATCAGTGTAAGAAGAAGACATGCGCTTGGCATTCATTACATTACTTTAACACAAAAAACCAGTTCTCATTGAAGGACTCTCTCATTGATATTTATTTATTTGTATTTAAATAGAATTACTTTGTGGAATTTTCCACTGTTTAATGGTAATAAATGGTAAATTTATATATAAAATATATTTTTAATGTACCGAGGTCTAAACGGCATTTTTAACTTATTACTGGTGTATGGTTTGATATTTCTCCTAAACGGTTATTCGGATTTCGATAATTCTTTTATGTCAAAAGAAATGTTTAAGATTTAATGAACGACAAAACTACAGTAATATTGTAGAAATAAATGTAAAAAATTACAAAACTACTAGTGTATGGCATCGTGCCTTAAGACAAATTGCTGGAACTTCCCGTACCGTAATAAAATATTTGAGAAATTTACACAAAATTGAAAGAGTGCTGCCGTATAGTCACAGTCTGAACGCATTTGCAAATAATTCTGTGCGACATTTCCACTTATACTGTGCTTAGCTTGGCGGCATTTTCACATTTCTCAATATACAATGAAATTAAATAAAGTTAAATATTTGAATTCTTAAAATGAGGTTTAAAAAAAAGTTGGATTGGCGGACCCTGTATTGAAATTTAATATTAATTATTAAATAATATTTATTATAACGATATTATTGGTTTTTTGTCGTAGCACAAAATATGGTAAAAATAGTTGGTAATTAAAATAAAAATACACGTATTTGTGCAAATATTTTGGACATGATAAAACCCTAAGTGCCTTCTACAAATATTATTCAAATTATATTATATTTTGCATTATTTAAATTACAATACCCGATTGTATATTGTACTTAAAACGATTTGAGATAGATTGTATTCAACACTTCAATAATTCTATTTTCGAATTTAAATTTTCCTTTTTCAAAAATATTTAAATTAAATTCGCTTCAGTTATTATTCTCATGTTGGAGCAAGTCTCTTACCGGCAACAAAAGCGACCAACTTCACTTAGTTGTTGTCGTTTCTTTAGAACTGTCACTACATAACCCACGTGCGTTAACCTTGTCAATCAATATTAAATACAAATAATTAAATAAAATTAGTTATAAACAAATAAATATAAAGTTATAAACAAAAAATGAAGCGCCTGTCCGACGATCGCACCAAGCTATTATTCGAAAAATTAGCAAAATAGTAAGTTGGCAATTACAAATATAAACATAATTTTGAGGTTATGTAGTAAACAAATATTAATTTATTATATTTTTTCTAGTATTGGACCGAATATCAAACAACTAATAGATCGCCCAGATGGAACTTATTGTTTCCGTGAACACAAAGACAGAGTTTTCTATGTATCAGAAAAAATTTTACGCCTAGCCGAAACCGTATCACCTGACAACCTGCTATCAGTAGGCACATGTTTTGGAAAGTTTACAAAAACGAATAAATTTAGATTACACATAACAGCACTCACGTTCTTAGCTCCATATGCTCCTTATAAAATCTGGGTCAAACCTTCTGCAGAGCAGCAATTCTTGTATGGAAATCCTGTCCTTAAATCCGGTTTGGGACGTATCACTGAAAACACCGAGAAATATCAAGGTGTTGTGGTTTTATCAATGAGTGACTTGCCTCTAGGTTTTGGTGTTGCTGCCAGATCCACAGCCGAGTGTAAACATGCCGATCCAATGACTACCGTATGTTTCCATCAAGCAGATATTGGTGAATACGTGCGATCAGAAGATACTTTAATATAAGTTTAAATTAATGTATTTGGTTTAATAAAATATAGTTTTGTAAGTAACATTTGGTTTTTGTTTAAAATAATTCTGTATTCCGACTAGCTTCATTTATAATTTATTAACAATATTTACAATGCGACTAAAATACCTGCGTGCAGATTTCTTTTTCACGTATCTATGGCACATCACAATTGTTTGAACTTAAACAAATGACACAACATGGATTTGTTGATCCAAATATAATACAAGTAAATGCCACAACAACAATGTGTGCCCTTTGTGAAAACTTTAATATGCATTGTACGTTTTATTATTTTTTTTACACGTTTTTATGCAAACTACAAGAATTTTAAGCCGATTCCAAATTGTATTCCTTGGCAGATACTGTCTGATTCTTCGTACTTTAGTGGGAAGCAATAATTTAGTTCTAGTCGAGCTATATGGCCGATTCTCATTGCAAGGCCCAGGCCGGTGGACATGCGCAGTTTCTCGGATAGAGAAGCCCAGGAAGCCTCCAGATCAGGAGCTAAGGGGAAGAAAAAAATTATAAACAATAGTCAATAAGAAACAGTATACCAGCACATCTCCTAATCAATACTTACAGATATCGAATTCGCCAACATTTCCTACATTGAAAAATCCATGTACCCGGAATAAATCACCGATACCACCCTGTCCTGGTCTGAAAGGCAGTGGTGAAAATAATTGTAGACCTGCTGCCCAAAACATCTAAAAAAATATCAAAAAAAATAATTAAAGATAATAAAAAGATTTCATAGTTGTATAAATAAGTTTTACTTACCGGTGCCCCTGTAAAGTTATCCTCAGCGGCTGGACCTGCCCCTCTCATTGTGAAGCCTCTCAAACTTAAAGGACCTCCGAGGTAGTATTTTTCTGATAAATCTGATTGTTCATAATTGTTTAGGTTCGATAAAATGCCACCCTGGAAAAAAACAAAAAACACAATGAAATATATAGTGGTATAGAGATACAAGCCTTGAGCGGAGTAAGAGTTTTCCAGAAAAACATTAATTTAGGATATGAACCACTTAAATTACACAGATTAGGCATTATTTTTTATAAAAATAATAAAAGAGTAACTAGTGGTGTATGGTGCATTGAGGCAAATTGCTGGAACTTCCCGTACCGAATTAAAACTTTGAATATTTGAATTTTGAAATTCAAAAAAAAAAAAAAAAATGGGAAAAAATTACCAAAAACAATCGTTTCGTCAACACAAGCAAAAAGTTTTTTGGATTATTCTACTGATAGAAAAAGGACTCTACATACAGGAAAAGGGACTCTACTGAGACAGAAAAGGGACTCTACTGAGACAGAAAAGGGACTCTACCGACATAAAAAGGACTCGACTGAGACAGAAAAGGGACTCTACTGAGACAGAAAAGGGACTCTACTGAGACAGAAAAGGGACTCTACTGAGACAGAAAAGGGACTCTACTGAGACAGAAAAGGGACTCTACTGAGACAGAAAAGGGACTGTACTGACATAAAAAGGACTCTACTGACATAAAAAGAACTCTACTGACATAAAAAGGACTCTACTGACATAAAAAGGACTGTACTGACAAAAAGTACTCTACTAACAAAAAAAGGACTGTACTGACATGATAAGTCTATACTGATCTAAAAAGGACTCTACTGACAAAAAAAAGAACTCTACTGACAAAAAAAGGACTCTACTGACAGGAAAAATACTCTACTGGCATAAAAAGGACTCTACTAACAAGAAAAGGACTGTACTGACAGAAAGTACTCTACTAACCAAAATGGACTGTACTGACATGAATAGTCTATACGGAACGAAAAAAGACTACTGTCAAAAAAAAATACTCTACTGACAGGAAAATGACTCTACTGACAGGAAAATGACTCTACTGACAGGAAAAGGACTCTACTGACAGGAAAAGAACTCTACTGACAGAAAAAGGACTCTACTGACAGAAAGTACTCTACTAACCAAAAAGGACTGTACTGACATGAATAGTCTATACTGAACGAAAAAAGGCTACTGACAAAAAAATACTCTACTGACAGGAAAAGGACTCTAGCGATAATACAAAAAAAAGATTTCACGCACATTTAAAGGGACTCCTTCGTCAAGACAAAAAACTCTACTTGCAAGCTAAAAAAATTGATAAAATGTACAAAAAAAACTGTACGACAAACAAAAGGACTCTACTAATCAGTAAATGTAATATTTTAAAAAAAAAGCAAACACTTATTCAAAAAAAATCACAATATTTTCTAAAAAATGAAATATTTTACAATTTTTTCTCGTAACTAAAAATACACCAATCAAGATGTATCAACAAGAGGGAGGGGAATTCCAAGGATCCTTAAGAAATCAATCACGTGACTAATGGACGCTCACAAAATAGTAAATTTATTTATAATAATCAAAAAAATTAACAAAAATCACAGTGCTAGAACAAATTGATATGGCATTTTAATGTATATATAACACGAGATATATTGTTTCGAGATACTAGCCATTCGACGAGTATTGTTAGGAAACGAATTAAACTTGTATGTCGCGGTACCACTAATTGCTAACACATTGACATAAAAAAGTATTTGCACCAACAAGGAACAAATCAAATTACCATGTATCCTTTACCCCTTACCTGTAAACTTCCCTGCAACACGAGCCCGTTCTGTATGTATCTATTGACCTGAAGATGAAACTCGTTCTTGACATGTCCCACATTGCCACCAGGTCCTGCAAACTCCGTGGTCCATTGGAACATCCTTCCTCCCGTCGGAAATACTTTATCGTCTCTCTGGTCCAAGCAGAGAATGTGTCGGAAAGCTGACTTCAGTTTAGGACCAGCCTGCGACCTGACTTCGAAGGCTGACGTCTTGGAAGGGGTGCCCAGTTCGCGTATTGAACCCTCCCATTGGAGATTGTGTCTCAACTAATAATAGATCGATTAGATATTATAAATTGGATTGTATGGTAAAAGATGATGAGATTAGATTTGGTTGCTTACACTGCCGGTGGATGTGAATGCAAGGTCTACGAGTGTTCCTTTGTCTACAGTTGCGTAACCGGACCATGGCCAGTCTGCTGCTTGTTGGAATAAACTACAGGTGAGGCTGAAATAATAATAGACTAGGTGTAAGTGGTATTGTGTCTTGAGGCAAGTTGCTTTAACTTTCTGATATGTGAAAATAATAAAACATATGAACCGATTCTGTCACATAACATACCAATGTTATGGCAAGGCTATGTTATGAAGAACTTTCCATACTAAATATCGGCAAAAGACATGTGGTTGTCAGACGTATTTCTCAGGTGGTCACATAGAAAATCTAACCTAGAAACCGCACAAATTTCAAAATAACGATCTTAGACAACGGGGTTTTCTGACCCAGCTTCATAACATATGAGTGACGTTGCAGTTTACGTGTAAAGCGCCTGAATGCACAGCAAATACATGACATTTTGACTGTATTCATTATGATTCAGTAGCATAATGTAGAGCGTAACATGGCCTTGCCATAACATTTTTCTGTTATGCGGCAGAATAGGTCCCTTAATCGATAAGAATCGAGATTAAACAATTTTTTTTTTGTTGACTGTATTTGTTTTGCACAAACTATTTTATCAATACAGTAAAAACTCGTTTATCCGGTCCTCAGTTATAGGGACTATTTTTCGCGATTATCCGGACTATTTTTTTTTAACTATTTCACGTCATTTAAAAAATATGAGCTTTTAAGTGCAACCTAAAGCATTGACGAAATTTTGACCATTTTTCGGTTAATTTTTGAGTTTTTATTTTTTACTCAAAAATTTTCAATAATAAAATTACCAAGTATTTCACCATTTTATAATTATGATTAAATGCGCCAACTTTAGGTGAGACTTGCCAACTTAGTTTAGTACATTTTTTTTAAAGGAGGGTCTCTCAAAGTCGACAGATTTTAAAAAATTTATATTTATAGTTCAACAAAAAGCCTTAATTCTTGAAAATCTGAAGCAATTGCGTTATTATTTTTGACTGTTTTTAGAAAAATGTTATCCACGGTTATGATTCCAAAGTATGAATGAACAAAATTAATAAAAGCTAACCACAATAACCAAAAAATGTCAAAATTTGTAAGCTCATAATAATTTCCATACGTTGTATTTTTTCTAATTTTTTTAATGATAGTTATAATCAATAGTATAACGCGTTATTTTGGCTTGACGTTGAGTTCTAGGGCACCCTGTATATATATATATTATATATATATATATGTATATATATATATATATATATATATATATAATAATTTTTTTAACAAAAATCAAAATATTTTGTATATCTTTACAATTCAAAAGTTTCTGAACATTTTGGCATTCCTTAGAAAAAAATTATGTGTGTGTGTGCATGTATATTACAATGTAGTGTACAATTTTCCTTCCACGATTTCGGGCGCACGGATCAACCGATTTGAATGATTAAAAAAGCATTCAATTTGAAATGAGAAGAAGCTAAATGTGTAAAAAATGATAGTTTTTGAAAGAACCAATCATCTGATTTGAATGATGCAATTTTTTCTAAATTTCAAAAATATTTTTTTTTTAATTTCTGTAAAATAATTTTTGTTGAATATCGATAACGTTTCGAATTTTAATTTTAATTCTAGCTAAAAATTTAAAGCTCACTTATATACTTCAAATAAATAATTGTAACTTTGCAATTCAGTTTATATAATTCTTTCAAATATGAATTAAGGTGCTTTAATTCTAACTCCACTTATAAGGTTTTGTTTATTTACTTTTTATGTAAACATATAAAACGTCGTCGCCTAATTCATAAGCTCCTATATTTTGTCTATAAAATACGAATAACGAAAGTTACAGCATTTATTATAATCTATTTGAAAACATTTAATATTCCTCCAATATTTCATTAAGGTACGGGAAGTTCCAGCAATTTGCCCTAAGGCACGATGCCAGGCTCCACAAGTTTATATTATATTAGTTAAATAATTTTAATATTATTGTTTAGTGATCTTAATAAATCAAAACTAAACATTTGTAGCGACTTATGAACTAATAAAATTCTAACTAGATATTTTTTGCAGTAATTTTGATACAAAATAATGGATATATTTATATTTTGTACCTTAATATATTATACTTAGAAATACAGTACTTCTTATTGTACTTTACTAATCAAATTTTAAACCTTTCGCTACGAGTTTCTCCTATATGCGACCTGTGTGTACGAGTGTCCCTTATAGACGAGATCTAGCCTGTCGACTTATGCTTCAATTATATTTGTCACTCGGAGTCAAATTATTGGCAATTAAAGTTTGTTATTGTAGCAGTAGTTTTTTTGTTAATATATTTTTATCAATAATTATTGGAAAATCTTGAAATATTTATAATTTTTAATATAAATTCTTCTACTCACATTGGTTCTTTCTGGTAGTTAATAAACGGTTTAATGAATGCAACATTGATGTTAGACGTCTTCTGATTTCCATAACTGTACTCAGCTTGAACTCGTTCGCCTCTACCAGCCAAATTTGGTAATTTCAGACCTTAAAGAAATTCCTAAATGAATATTGAAGACTGTTACATATTTAATAGAATGGAAAATTAAAATTCTTCAATTCTATGTGATTAACACTATCATGCAAACATATTGTCCATAAAGATTGATGAAAAGTGTACGTTAAAATGATAAAATTATGTCTTATGTTTAAAGTATAAATTAAAATTATCTAATCTGGATCTATTTATATAATCTATTAAAACACATGCCGATGCACAAATAATGATACAGAATAAATTGTTGTTAGTTACTTAACCAGTGCCTGATTTGTATGTATGAAATGTTGTGCTCGTGATCATCACAACACTCACAAAAACCATTCCGTTATAAAATTAGTCAATAAAATTCAAGAGTCAATTATAAATATTTCACCGAGAGCAAATTTGTAGACGGAATGTGGAGCTTTAACTAAAGAAGAAAGTCCTATACGTTTCGAAGGACTGATACCTTTAAAATATACCAACAAAATAATCACTAAGTAAATATATTTATAAATCTAAATTTATATTTAATTTTTTTGGGGTTAATGAGAATGTACTCACCGACTACTAGAGAACCTTCATTGTTGCCGATCATAGTATTTACACCACCGACAACTCTTTTTAGTTCCTGGACGTGAAAGGTTACCTGAAAAAAAAGTTTACAAATAGAAACAGGTAACAGTAGCAAGTGATTTATGCATTTATTTATAGTTTTTAAATAATTTCTATCTTATATATCGTATCACAAAGTTCGATCCATCAAAACGACTTCACAGAATTTTTACCCAATTTTATTACATCTATTTTTCATATCCCTAAGTAATAAGGATTGTTCACCCTTAAACTTTTTTTTGAAATTTTTGGACGAAATTTTTTGTTCTAATTTTCTTTTAAAGTGGCATTAAAAAATATATACAACCCAATATTTTTACTTTTTATCACCAACTCCTATTGATAGTCATTTTAGTAATCCAACCATTTTTCATCATTGAATATTTCTGACATTATTTTGATTCAGATTTTTCAAAAACTTAAATTTTACTTTAAAATATCCCTTATTAATATTAAGGGGTTGTTCAATCCTAATACTTTTTTAAATTTTGGGTTCAATTTTTATTTATTTTAATTTTTTAATGCGGAATTGACAAAATACATACAATTCTTTTCACTTCAAAATACTATTGATTTTTAACAAGGGCTGTCCGCGCCTTACTTTTTTTTTAAATTTTTAGACGAATTTATATCAGAAATAATTTTATGGCAATACAACGTTTGCCGGATCAGCTAGTATATATATATATATATATATATATATATATATTTCTACACCCTGCATTCACTCATTGAACTGCGTGTGCTGCGCCGTGACCTTGATCAGTTTTCATAATGCACTACGATTGAATACATACAATATAGGAGGACATTATGTGCTCCTTTAATTCTTCATTTATTAATATATTAGTATAATATTCTTCACACAATTTTAGTGTTCAATAAATTTTACATATTTTTTTCTGGTTTGGTATGTATATTAATTTCTCCTTTTTATATATTTATATTCATTATTAATTTTTGTATTTATGTAAAATGTTTTTTAGATTACTGAATAATGACACATATCAAGTGTCGAAATGTTTAATGGCATAAATAATTTTTCTATTTAATCTTTTTTTAGTTCGTTTTAATTTAATTTTAAACGTTTTCAAATATATTATTGCAAATACTGTAACTTTCATTAATTTTGCTATCTTTTTATATCTGAGCAAATCAAATTGAAATCATAAATCAATTTATCTCCAGAACATTAACAATCGTCATTTCATTTCGAATTCAATTTAAAAAAAAAAAATAGTTGCCTAATTTACACAAAATTGAAAAAGTGCTCCCGTATAGTCACAGTCTAAACGCATTTGCAAATAATTCTGTGCGACATTTTCACTTATACTGTGCTTAGCTTGGCGGCATTTTCACATTTTTCCATAGTTTTGACAAAATTGAAAAAGTGCTCCAGTACACAAACAGTCTAAACGCACTTGGGGAAACATTTGTACCAGAGTGCCGCTTAGACTGTGATTATCTTGGGTAATTTTTTGAATTTTTAATCCAAAATTACAAAAATATTTTTACGCTTTTACGCTTAGTTCTCTCAAAAATTGTCATTTTTTGCACATTTAGCTCGATATCTCCAAAACGACCGGACCTGCCTTTGCCAAAAACTAATCACCACTTCTCCCCATCATTAAAAATTAAATGTTTTTTAGATAATTCAAATCAAATGCTCCGTTCTCTCAAAAACTCGATTTCTATTTTCTGCACTCTTTGCTCCGTATCTCCGAAACGGCTGGACTTGCCTCAGCCAAAAACTAATCAGCACGTCTCACTATCAATAGGAATCGAATGTTTTTTGAACCATTCAAACGGTTGATCCGTGCGCCCGAAAAAGTGGACTAAAAATTGTATTCATGCATACATGCACACCAACACACACATCAATTTTTTCTGAGGT
>NW_020539726.1:42386304-42412669 GCF_003426905.1 Ctenocephalides felis | reverse complement strand
TACTTTAGCTTTGGACGTTGTTAATTCATGCTCACTTTCTACGGTATCAATATACTCGTCTTCAGAGTTGTCAGGTGTTTTCTGAATGGTGCACACCGTTTGTTTTAATACCATAAACAAGTTTTTTCATCTCGTATATGACTGACTTCTCGCGAAGTGATGGGAGATGTCTGGTGTGGATCGAACTTTTTTGTATAGCGTTAGGGGCTACAGCTTCAAGCATGTCTAGAGATAAACCTTCAACTCCTTCAACGCTCTGTATGAAACTAGCAACGTTGTCTGTGTAAGCCATGGTTTCGATGATTTTACCCAAATCGGCTATGTATAATAACATGGCTTCTTCAGCCGGCATGTCACCTAGTTTATTCCAGGCGTCCCATTTCGCTCTGTTGACAACGTCCCAGAAGGCAGGCCTTCGTTGTTTGCAGGGACCCAATGTGGCTTGTTTGTAAAAACTGTAGAATCTCAGCATCATTTCATGGCTCGGCTGAAATGTGCCATTCTTTGCATACTTCTTATAACATTAACGGCGGCGTCGAAGCGCTCCTTACAGGCATCGTAGCTGTCTGCATCTTTTTCGCTGATTTCGAACAATCGTCTAGAAGAGAAAGAAATCAATAATGTGACTTCATTGAATTTGCATGGATGGATGAAAGTTTTGGAAGCACTGGAATCATAATCGAGGTCCGTTTGAGTTATTTAGAGACCTTGTATATATGCAAAAACATATTATGTCGATAAAAGAATTAAAAGTAATTATTTAATGACAGGCGAATTGTCGATTGCAAAAATGACGTATGAAATGTCAAAGTGACATATCATTATTAGGGGTGCCATAGTTGATCCAATTGCATTATTTTCGCTAATCGTTACATACTTAAATATTTACATTATTAAAATAAAGCAAATAAAGTCTATATTTCTTTCTAAAGTAATTTATATTAAGTACAATTAAATTTAAAATACGTTTTTATTTCCTTTATCGCGCGCACACAGGGTCATTAACAGGAGTACCAAAATCAAATAAAATGATCCAGATACATATTTTTGCAAAAATTATTATGACAATAAACTAACCTAATGTATTAAACAACTTAAATTAACAGTTTTAAACATATTATATGTATTTTATATGAATAACAGTAATAAAATAATCCTCTTTTATATAGGAACGTTTTTTTAAAAAAATAATGTAGCTACCTTCACGAAGGAATATTTTATAGGAGAATGCACTTATCATGAAGGAATATATTTAGGAGAATCATATTGTTAACAATAATTTTATAATTTGTTATTATTATTTTCATTATCATCTATGATTATTGTTGTTACTAATTTATTTGTATTATTTTTATTACTATTATTTACTTATTTATTACTCTTTCTTAATCACTTATTTATTTATTATTAATATTGATTAATTAATTCACTTATTTTGCCATTTATTTCATAATTTTATTATAATTATAAATATTGTTTTTATTTGCTATTATGCACTTAATGATATTATTATTTAATACTACTATTTATTTAATTATATTTTTATTTATTTATATTTTTTATATATTTAATTCGGTAATTTTATTTTAATTTAATTTATTACATTTTTTTAATTTAATAGTTGAAACAAAAAAAAACATTTTATTTTATTTTATTATAAAATTAGTCTCATTAAACTTTATACATATAAAAATTATTGCAATTAATAATGAATAATAAAATACATAATATAAAGCAAATTTCAGTAATTACTTAGCCTTGTGAAATTTTTTTACCTTTATTTCACTTATTTAAAAAAGTCACCTATATTGTATATTTTTTAAATTTATTATAAAAACATGTTATCATTATTTTAAATATATTATGCTATCTTAATAATAATGAAATGCAAAAATTAAGTCTTGTTTGTATGTTTCATTTTTTTATTATAGATAAAAATGGATTTTGATAACGTTTCGATAATTCCTATCTTTTGTAAGAAGGACTTTGATAACGAGGCCGTTTGATAAATAATTTATAAAAAAATACGAATCTATATATAAATATATTTATGTTATTATCAATGAATGCAATACAATTTGATAAAGGAAATAAATAATTTAAATTACATATTATTAAGTACATATTCAATAAAAAAAAATACAGATATAGTTTTTCCTGGTGGGCATCATTATTATTATTTATGATTTTATTTTTGCGTACAAAAAGTATATTTTTATCTCAAAAATTTATATAATTTTTTGTATATGCAATTGTTTTTTTAAATTACTACTACTTATTTTTTTACTAATATTTTAATTTTTAATAATGTAAATATGTATGTATTACATTATTTTAACTTGAAAATAAAACTAAACATGGCAAAAGATGAAAACTGTTAAATTTAATTCCGATTATAGTATTTTATTTAAGTTAAAACAAAGTTTTATATATTTTTAGTATCAACATTTTATATAATATAAAACGTATAAATGTTTATAAAAATAGTTAAATTTATAAAACATTTATTTGTAAAAAAATTACATCGGCTAAGTTCACACGTAAACACTTTAAACTGTCAAAATTTCTTCAAATTTCGAATATTAAAATAACAAAATGCGTATTTATTTTAATATAATAGAATCTTTTGATATTTTTAGTATAATTTACGTTGTTTTTGTTAATTTGAACAATAAACTTTGACACTACATATTAGATTAAATGAAAAAATACTTAAAAATACTCAACATGGCGGCGATATGGTAAAGGATAAAAATGTCAAATTTAATTCGGAATAAAATTAATTATAAATATATTAAACAAAAGTTTTTAATCAACATTTTATATATCAGATTTTATAATATATGAACGTAGAAATTTTTATATTAATATTTAAATGTATAAAACAATTTTTTGTAAAAAGTACATTGGCTTAGTTCACACGTAACCCGTTCAACTGTCAAATTTTGTGCAAATTCCGAATATTTAACAACAAAATGCGTATTTATTTTAATAATATCTTTTAATATCGTAAGTACAATTTACCTTGTTTTTGTATTTTAATTTAAATAATGAACTCTGACACTATATATTAGATTAAATGAAAATACTTTAAAACAAAATTAAACATGGCGCCGCTAAAGGATAAAAATGTCAATTTTTTTTCGGACAAAAATTATTATAAATACATTAAAAAAAGTTTATAATCAATATTTTTATATATAGTTTATTATAATATATGAACGCAGACATTTTTAAATTTTATTATTTAAATGTTTAGAACAAATATTTAAAAATTTACATCGGCTAAGTTCAAACCTAACTCAACTGTCAAAATTTGTACAAATTTTAAATATATTATAAACAAAATACGTATTTATTTCAAGACAATGGACTAATGTGATATTACTACTACAATACAAGAACGTTATTGTATTAATTTCATCAATAAACCGCAGTCAAAGGGCATCGATCACATTCCAGGGTCAATGTTCAAGTACGTTGTTAGAATTCTAACCAAAAAATTTGCACAATAATCAAAAAAATATGCACTCACCTTAAAATGATAACTGATACACAATTAAAACAGCGGGTAATCCTTGTACAACAATTTTCCTAGTGCATTGTGTAAAACCAACAAACAACAAATAAAAACAATATCAATTCCAAGAGCGACAATCTGTTTATCACTAGAACACTATCACATATAATTTTGCAGAGTGGAACTGTGCAACATTTACTTTCTATAAATGACTTTATTAGTTTCTTTTCGTGTAAAACTAATCCCCATTATCGGATTTCAACTATCAACTACTGACTCTAAACAAGTCTTGCATACTAATGAAAGCAATGACGAGTATTACATTTACAAACGCCTCATATGCAAATATCTATATATACTTACATATATTTTTTCTTAATTGCTAAGTCATCAACTCATTCTGTGTGACGTACGATATTCATTTCTATATATTTTATAACGTGTCTGCAACTCGGTTGCATAATTATTAATGCAAGAAATATAATGCTAATTAATAAAATACATAAAAAAATTGTTACATAAAATTAAATGACAGCGGCTGTAATGGCGGCTGCGGGGTAACAGATAAACAAATGAATAAATAAAAATCTATATATATATTATATATATATATATATATATATATATATATATGGTATAATTCTACCGATTTTTTTATACCATACGTATCCTTCCTCATATTTTAAATTATATATACGCATCCTCATGTATAATAATCCTTTATCATTCTATTTTCATACCGAGTAAAGACGCCATTATTCAATTTTCATCTTTTAACGAAACTAGTAACGACTTATTTAAACACAATTTAACTTCATTCTTTCTCCTTTTCGGCACATACATTTTAAAATTTAATTTAGATCAATAACCACACAGTTTTATTAAGTTTATGTATATAATTTTATATAAATCACAAGTGTATTTATTTAATATTTCACAAATATCAAACCGAACAAATTGCGTCCATTACGGCTCCTTCGTCCTGATTGGCGGAAACGTAGAGTTGTATGATGAAGTTGGTCCTGATTAGAAGTACCAGATGCGGTAAGTAAATTTAATGGCGGTTTTTTCAAAATTTGAAATGTAAATATTAATTTATTTATATTTATTATAAACCAAAGAAAATTATGTTTTCACCAGAAATCCGATTTGTTATTTATGTTCTCTCGTCGTTTCAAGTTATTCTAAATGATTTCATACAATTACAGAGTTCATGGTCTTAAACATTCTAAAATATTTTAGGGCTATAAAAATTGTTTTTATTATAAAACAGTTTATAATAAACATTTAAGTAATTATAAAATTATACCTCCTGAAAGAATTTCATAAGCGTGTGTTGTAAAATAAAATATATATGCTAAAGGAGACTAAAATTAAATTTTAAATCTTAATTGTGAATCCTGCATTATCTTTAAGCTCTGCAGGACGCACCGTTTGTACTAGAAAGTTGTAATTGTAGTACATTGTAGTAATTTTACATCCATTGTAGTATAGTTTACAAACATTGTAGTAATTTTACACTCATTGTAGTCTTTTTACAAACATTGTAGTAATTTTACACCCATTGTAGTATTTTTACAAACATTGTAGTAATTTTACGCCCATTGTAGTATTGTTTACAAACATTGTAGTAATTTTACACCCATTGTAGTATTGTTTACAGACATTGTAGTAATTTTACACCCATTGTAGTATTTTTACAAACATTGTAGTAATTTTACACCCATTGTAGTATTGTTTACAAACACATTGTTGTATTTTTACTCCCATTGTAGTATTTTTACAACATTGTAGTAATTTTACACCCATTGTAGTATTGTTTACAGACATTGTAGTAATTTTACACCCATTGTAGTATTTTTACAAACATTGTAGTAATTTTACACCCATTGTAGTATTATTGTTTACAAACACATTGTTGTATTTTTACTCCCATTGTAGTATTTTTTACAAACATTGTAGTAATTTTACACCCATTGTAGTATTTTTACAAACATTGTAGTATTGTAGTATTGTTTACAAACATTGTAGTAATTTTACACCCATTGTAGTATTGTTTACAAACATTGTAGTATTTTTACACCCCTTGTATTATTTTTACAAACATTGTAGTAATTTTACACCCATTGTAGTATTTTTACAAACATTGTAGTAATTTTACACCCATTGTAGTATTTTTACAAATATTGTAGTAATTTTAAACCCATTGACCAAGATTTTTAATTTCAGTATGGGAAGTTCTAGCAGTTTGAATTAAGACACGCTGCCATGCACCCCATTAGTTAATAAAAATGTTTAAGAGATAAATTTGGTTATAATTCTTCTCCCCCAGAACCTGGTTATATATTTCAGGCGGCACCCTGAATCATATTGGTAGAGTGGCTCGGCACATCACAGTTAAAAGCTTGCCGACCCCTGTTCTAGACGGCGACGCGGCGCTTACGCGCTTCGATATTTTGTCTCTATGCAGTTAAAGCAGTACGATTGCTTTGAAAAAAAGTTCAGACTTTCCAAAATATGTCAAAATAAGAAAACATTTTTTTTCAAAAAAAATTTTTTTTTCAAAAAAAGTAATTGTTTCCCAAAAATCTAATTTTTTCGAAGTAAAATTTTTTCAAAAAATGTTAATCTTTTTTCAAGAAAATAATATTTGGTACGGGAAGCTCCAGCAATTTGCCTTAAGGCACGATGCCATGCGCCCCACTAGTTTTAGAAATTTAGAAATAAGATCAGATTTTCTTTTTAACACAATTTATTTATTATTATTATTATTATTATTACTTTTTTTACGCAAGTTTGATGGACGCATTCGAACGGACGAGCGATCTGCTTTCACACGTCGTATTGTAAATTAGAAATACACTGCATAATATAAGTGCATAGAGAGAATTTTATTTAGGTCATGCACATGCACTTGCAGTGCTGCATTCGATTGGTAAAAAATTATAAATTATCATTTATATTTATTATATTCATGTCGATTTTATGCTAATTCTAATGAGTAAAATAAATAATAATGTCGTATTTGTACGAGAGTAGCAGGTACCCTTGGAAAAAATGTGTTAATCAGTGTAAGAAGAAGACATGCGCTTGGCATTCATTACATTACTTTAACACAAAAACCAGTTCTCATTGAAGGACTCTCTCATTGATATTTATTTATTTGTATTTAAATAGAATTACTTTGTGGAATTTTCCACTGTTTAATGGTAATAAATGGTGAATTTATATATAAAATATATTTTTAATGTACCGAGGTCTAAACGGCATTTTTAACTAATTACGGGTGTATGGTTTGATACTTCTTCTAAACGGTTATTCGGATTTTGACAATTCTTTTTAGAGTTTGTCAAAGGAAATTTTTAAGATTTAATAAACTATGAGACTATAGTAATATTTATAGAAAAATATGACAAAAATTACAAAAAAACTAGTGGTGTATGGCAAGGTGCCTTAAGGCAAATTGCTGGAACTTCCCGTACCGTAATGAAATATTCGAGAAATTTTAAACATATTATTACAAATATATTACTACAAATACTGTAACTTTCATTATTTTTGCTATCTTGTTATATCTGAGCAAATCAAATGTAAATCATAAATCAATTTATCCCCAGAACATTAACAATCGTCATTTTAATTTCGAATTCAATTTAAAAAAAAAATAGTTGCCTAATTTACACAAAATTGAAAAAGTGCTCCCGTATAGTCACAGTCTAAACGCATTTGCAAATAATTCTGTGCGACATTTTCACTTATACTGTGCTTAGCTTGGCGGCATTTTCACATTTTTCAATAGTTTTCACAAAATTGGAAAATTTATCCAGTACCTAAACAGTCTAAACGCACTTGGGTAAACATTTGTTCCAGAGTGGCGCTCAGACTGTGCTTAGCCTGGAATCGAAATAGGAATCGAATGTTTTTTAAACCATTCAAAACGGTTGATCCGTGCGCCCGAAAACATGGACAAAAAAATGCGGACATACAAAACACACACACACATACACATACTCATCTATTTTTTCTAAGGTATGTCAAAATATTCAGAAACCTTTGAAACGTAAAGATATATAAAAATTTTCATTTTCGATTTTTTTGCGATTACTATAACTTGCCCTACGGGAAGTTAAAAACTAGTGGATATTTTTTTAAATTTTGTTTTTATTTTCAATGTACAACCCTTCTGGATAATAAAAAAAAATCTAAGCAAAAACAAAAAGAAAATATTTGAATTCTTAAAATAAAATTTAAAAAAAAGTTGGATAGGCAGACCCTGTATTAAAATTTAAATAATAAATATTAAATAATATTTATTATTACGATATTTTTAGTTTTTTGTCGTAGCACGAAAGATGGTAGAAATAGTTGGTAATTAAAATAAAAATACAAGTATATATTTGTGCAAATATTTTGGACATGATAAAAAGTAGAAAGTGCCTTCTAGAAAAATTATTTAAATTGTTTTATATTTTGAAGCATTTCAATTGTAATACCCTATTGTATATTGTACTTAAAACGATTTGAGATAGATTGTATTCAACATTTGAATAATTCTATTTTCAAATTTATTTTAAATTGCTTTTTCAAAAATATTTAAATTAAATTGGCTTCAGTTATTATTCTAATGTTGGAACAAGTTTTTTACCGGCAACAAAAGCGACCAACTTCACTTAGTTGTTGTCGTTTCTTTAGACCTGTCACTACATAACCCACGTGCGTTAACCTTGTCAATCAATATTAAATACAAATAATTAAATAAAATTAGTTATAAACAAATAAATATAAAGTTATAAACAAAAAATGAAGCGCCTGTCCGACGATCGCACCAAGCTATTATTCGAAAAATTAGCAAAATAGTAAGTTGGCAATTACAAATATAAACATAATTTTGAGGTTATGTAGTGAACAAATATTAATTTATTATATTTTTTCTAGTATTGGACCGAATATCAAACAACTAATAGATCGCCCAGATGGAACTTATTGTTTCCGTGAACACAAAGACAGAGTTTTCTATGTATCAGAAAAAATTTTACGCCTAGCCGAAACCGTATCACCTGACAACCTGCTATCAGTAGGCACATGTTTTGGAAAGTTTACAAAAACGAATAAATTTAGATTGCACATAACAGCACTCACGTTCTTAGCTCCATATGCTCCTTATAAAATCTGGGTCAAGCCTTCTGCAGAGCAGCAATTCTTGTATGGAAATCCTGTCCTCAAATCCGGTTTAGGACGTATCACTGAGAACACCGAGAAATACCAAGGTGTTGTGGTTTTATCAATGAGTGACTTGCCTCTAGGTTTTGGTGTTGCTGCCAGATCCACAGCCGAGTGTAAACATGCCGATCCAATGACTACCGTATGTTTCCATCAAGCAGATATTGGTGAATACGTGCGATCAGAAGATACTTTAATATAAGTTTAAATTAATGTATTTGGTTTAATAAAATATAGTTTTGTAAGTAACATTTGGTTTTTGTTTAAAATAATTCTGTATTCCGACTAGCTTCATTTATAATTTATTAACAATATTTACAATGCGACTAAAATACCTGCGTGCAGATTTCTTTTTCACGTATCTATGGCACATCACAATTGTTTGAACTTAAACAAATGACACAACATGGATTTGTTGATCCAAATATAATACAAGTAAATGCCACAACAACAATGTGTGCCCTTTGTGAAAACTTTAATATGCATTGTACGTTTTATTATTTTTTTTACACGTTTTTATGCAAACTACAAGAATTTTAAGCCGATTCCAAATTGTATTCCTTGGCAGATACTGTCTGATTCTTCGTACTTTAGCGGGAAGCAATAATTTAGTTCTAGTCGAGCTATATGGCCGATTCTCATTGCAAGGCCCAGGCCGGTAGACATGCGCAGTTTCTCGGATAGAGAAGCCCAGGAAGCCTCCAGATCAGGAGCTAAGGGGAAGAAAAAAATTATAAACAATAGTTTATCAGCACATCTCCTAATCAATACTTACAGATATCGAATTCGCCAACATTTCCTACATTGAAAAAGCCATGTACCCGGAATAAATCACCGATACCACCCTGTCCTGGTCTGAAGGGCAACGGTGAAAATAATTGTAGACCTGCTGCCCAAAACATCTAAAAAAATATCAAAAAAAAAATCATTAAAGATAATAAAAGGATTTCATAGTTGTATAAATAAGTTTTACTTACCGGTGCCCCTGTAAAGTTATCCTCAGCGGCTGGACCTGCCCCTCTCATTGTAAAGCCTCTCAAACTTAAAGGACCTCCGAGGTAGTATTTTTCTGATAAATCTGATTGTTCATAATTGTTTAAGCTGGATAAAATGCCACCCTAAGAGTATAATATTTAAATTAATAAAAGAACCTAATGTCATATTTAAATTAACTAGTGGTGTATGGCATCGTGCCTTAAGGCATTGCTAACCTTAATAAAATGTTCGAGGATATTGAATGTTTTCAAATAGATTATTATAAATATTGTAACATTGTCTAATATTTATAAGAAATATATAAACTTTAGTCAGAATTAAAAATAAAATCCGAATTATTTTCGATACACAAAAAAAAATAAAAAAAATTGAAACATTTTTTTTCCAAAATCAATTATTTTGTTAAAACAAGCAGAAAGTTCTTTGAATCATTTAAATCGGACGTTTAGTTCTCTTATAAACTGCCATTTTTTTGCACATTTCGCTCTGTATCTTCGAAATGACTGGGCCTGCCTTTGCCAAAAACTAATAACCACTTCTCCCAATCATCACTAATTGAATGTTTTTTAGATCATTCAAAGCGGATGCTCCGTTCTCTCAAAAACTCGATTTATATATTCTGCACTCTTTGCTCTTTATCTCCGTAACTGCTGGACCTGCCTTTGCTAAAACCTAATCAGCGCATCTCCCAATATCAATAGGAATCCTAATCAGCCCATCCCTATCAATAGGAATCGAATGTTTTTTGAACTATTCAAATCGGTTGATCCGTGCGCCAGAAAACGTGTGAAAAATTGTATCCAAATATACACACACACATCAATTTTTTTTCTGAGGTATGCCAAATGCTCAGAAAATGCAAAATTTTTCAATTGCGATTTTTTTTTGACGATTACAGTAACATGTTAATAATATATATTTAAAACACACAAAAAATATTTGCGACAACAAAAGACAGTAAACAAAATAATAAACTAGTAAAAGTGGCATAGAGCCTTAAGGCAAGAAACTGAAATTTAGATATTTAGATAAAATTTCCAACTGTTTATTTCAAAAATGAAGTTATCGCTATCAATTAAATCTAAACATTGCGATTTCAAATAGAATTTTTTTAAACACATTTAAATTAGCTGTAATTATATTTTATATAGCACAGACACTATAGTGCTTCTATGTCCTAAAATTGTAGCTTATTATATTAAATTTTAATGAATTGATAATGTTTGAGTCATCACATCACGAAAGTAACTTTTGACTTAAATTTTGACTATAATACTTTTTCAAACTTTGATGTATTTTTATTAAACTATTTGTCGTAGAGTCGTAAAATGTTAGTATGTTTTATAAGACTATGGTATCTATTACTAAAAAGGTTCATAAAAATAGACAATTTTTTTTTCAACAGTTCCTTTCAAGAAAACAGTTCGGTAGATTTTTATCTAAAACTTGTCAGGTCTATTCCCAACCAATATCTTTTCAACGGTTTTTAAATTTTCAAAATCGATTCCAAAATTGCGGGCTAAAACGTAGACGAAAAATTTTTCACTTTTCTGCTAATTACAAAGAAATTGGACGATCGCTGCACAAAATTGATAAAACGATAGTCCTCATTGAAATAGTTTTTGAAAAAACTGTCGATTTACGACGAAAAATCTGTTCACACACAAACATACTTTTTCCAAATGTTGGTCTCATTCGATTTAGAATTGCCTGAAACGTCCAGGAGAAAACATACAACTAGCAAATCAGATTTTTTTATGAAAACATAAAATTCTTTTTCAAGAAGTTAATTATGAATGATTAAAGTACACCTAAGTCTGTTTTTACACGATCTTTTTGTACACGGTTTTGATATAACACGGTTTTGATATAACACGGTTTGAAAATTGAATATTTTTAATTTTTTTACACGAATTTATTCCATTTAGCACGATTTGAAATTTTATGTACCTAAATTTTTTTGTCAAATTAAATTTTTGCAAAGTATGTTCTTATCACAAAAAAGTATTTATGAAAGAAAAAAGTCTGAAACCATCGATAGTATCGATAGTTTGCAAACACTAGCTTAAAGATTTAAGTGAATTCCCCTTTAGCGCGTACAAACAATTTTTACTGGTCAAAGCAAATGTGAATAGCACCAATTTAATTCTTGTTCTTAAAAATTCTTGTTTTTCACCAATTTTAATAGGTTTTAGAGATTAGGAACAAATCACCCATTTTTGTATAAGATCAATGTCTTTTTTACACGGCTTCTTCTGGAACCAATCTCCGTGTAAAAACAGGCTTAGTTGTATAAGTATGTTATCAATTACCATAAAATGTATCCTTTATCACCCCTTACCTGTAAACTTCCCTGCAACACGAGCCCGTTCTGTATGTATCTATTGACCTGAAGATGAAACTCGTTCTTGACATGTCCCACATTGCCACCAGGTCCTGCAAACTCCGTGGTCCATTGAAACATCCTTCCCCCTGTCGGAAATACTTTATCGTCTCTCTGGTCCAAGCAGAGAATGTGTCGGAAGGCTGACTTCAGTTTAGGACCAGCCTGCGACCTGACTTCGAAGGCTGACGTCTTGGACGGGGTGCCCAGTTCGCGTATTGAACCCCTCCCATTGGAGATTGTGTCTCAACTGGTAATAGATCGATTAGACATTATAAATTGGATTGTATGATAAAAGATGATGAGATTAGATTTTGTTACTTACACTGCCGGTAGATGTGAATGCAAGGTCTACGAGTGTTCCTTTGTCAACAGTTGCGTAACCGGACCATGGCCAGTCTGCTGCTTGTTGGAATAAACTACAGGTGAGGCTAAAACGATAATAGAATTAGGTGTAAGTGGCAAGTTGCTTTAACTTAAGTTGCATGAACTGCTCGATATGAATAAATTAATTAGTGGGGTAAGTGGCATCGTGCCTTAAGGCAAATTGCTGGAACTTCCAGTATCGTAACGAAATGTTCGAGGAATACATAATGTTTTCAAATAGATTATTATAAATATTGTAACATTGTCTAATATTTATAAGAATTATATAAACTGAATTGCAAAGTTGAAATTATTTGTTTAAAGTATATTAGAACTATAGTCAGAATTAAAAATAAAATCTGAATTATTTTCGATATACAAAAAATTAAAAAAAAAAAAAAAAAAATTAAAGCAAATTTTTTTTTTTCCAAAATCAATTTTGTTAAGACAAGCAGAAAGTTCTTTGAATCAATTGAATCGGACGCTTAGTTCTCTCAAAAACTGCCATTTTTTGTACATTTAGCTCTGTACCTCCAAAATGGCTGGGCCTGCCTTTGCGAAAAACTAATAACCCCTTCTCCCAATCATTACTAATTGAATGTTTTTTAGATCATTCAAGTCGGATGCTCCGTTCTCTCAAAAACTCGAATTCTATTTTCTGCACTCTTTGCTCCTTATCTCCGAAACTGCTGGACCTGCCTTTGCCAAAAACTAATCAGCACATCTCCTTATCAATAGGAATCGAATGTTTTTTAAACCATTCAAATCGGTTGATCCGTACGCCCAAAAACGTGGGCGAAAATTTGTATCCATACATACATACACACGCACACACATCACACACACACACATCCATTTTTTCTGAAGTATGCCAAAATGTTCAAAAACCTTCAAAACGTCGAGAAATGTAAAAATTTTCAATTCCAATTTTCGGCCCATTACAATAACTTACCCCACGGAAAGTTAATTAAAAAGACTTAATCGATTAGAATTCAGATTTAACAAGTTTTTAACTGGTGACAGTAGTTAATTTACATAAACACAACATAACCCGGCACTTTTTTTTATTATCTTCCCGTAGGGTAAGTTATTGTGATCATCCAAAAAATCGAAATTATTTTTTTTTGCATTTTTTCACGTTTCAAAGGTTTCTGAACATTTCAGCATACCTTAGAAAAAAATGGATGTGTGGGAGTGTATGTATGTATTTCACCAATTTAAAATTGTGATTAAATGCGCCAACTTTTGGTACTTTTACAACACACTTTGGTACTTTTTTTTTAAAAGTTGATAAATATTAAAAGCTTTAAATTCACAGTTCAACAAAAAGCCTCAATTCTTATTAGTTATTTTTTTGACTTTAGTCCGAGAAATGTTATTCACGGTTACGATGCCAAAGTTTAAATAAACAAAATTAGTAAAAATTAACCACAATATCGAAAAATTGCCCAAGCTTTGAAAGTTCATAATTTCCAAATGTTAGATTTTTTTTTTCAAAATTTTTGCATGATAGTTATATTCCATATTATAATCCTGTTGAGTTCTGGAGCACTGTTCATATATAGATATCCATAAGCTCTTATATTTTGTCTATGAAATACAAATATAATTTGCCTCAAGGCACAATGCCATGCACCACTAGTTTATGGTTTTTTCATTTTTAATTTTTGAATACATTTTTATCGATAAATAATTTATAACATAATTTTTAATTTAAATACTTCTACTCACATTGGTTCTTTTTGGTAGTTAATAAACGGTTTAATGAATGCAACATTGATGTTGGACGTCTTCTGATTTCCATAACTGTACTCAGCTTGAACTCGTTCGCCTCTGCCAGCCAAATTTGGTAATTTCAGACCTTAAAGAAATTCCTAAATGAATATTGAAGATTGTTACATATTTAATAGAACGGAAAATGTAAATTCTTCAATTCTATGCGATTAACACTATCATGCAAACATATTGTCCATAAGGATTGATGAAAAGTGTACGTTAAAATGATAAAATTATGTCTTATGTTTAAAGTATAATTATCTAATCTGGATCTATTTATATAATCTATTCAAACACATGCCGATGCACAAATAATGATACAGAATAAATTGTTGTTAGTTACTTAACCAGTGCCTGATTTGTATGTATGAAATGTTGTGCTCGTGATCACCACAACACTCACAAAAACCATTCCGTTATAAAATTAGTCAATAAAATTCAAGAGTCAATTATAAATATTTCACCGAGAGCAAATTTGTAGACGGAATGTGGAGCTTTAACTAAAGAAGAAAGTCCTATACGTTTCGAAGGACTGATACCTTTAAAATATACCAACAAAATAATCACTAAATAAATATAATTATTATAAATCTAAATTTATATTTAATTTTTTTGGATTAATGGGAACGTACTCACCGACTACTAGGGAACCTTCATTGTTGCCGATCATAGTATTTACACCACCGACAACTCTTTTGAGTTCCTGGACGTGGAAGGTTACCTGAAAATAAAAATTTCACAAATAGAAACAAGTAACACTTAAAAATAACAAGTGATTTATGCATTTAGTTATAGTTTTTAAAATTATTTCTATCTTATATATAGTGTCGCAAAGTTCGTTGCCCTTATCCACCGAAACGGCTTTACAGAATTTTTTTATCTATTTTTCATAAGGGTTGTTCCCCCTTAAATTTTTTTTTGAAATTTTTGGACGAAATTTTTTGTTCTAGTTTCTTTTGTTTTTTTACTTTTTTATCACCAATCCCTATTTTTTTATAGTCATTTTAGTAATCCAATCATTGAATATTACAAAAACTTAAATTTTACTTTAAAATACCCCTTATTAATATTAAGGGTTGTTCAATCCAGATACTTTTTTTAAATTATGGGCTCAATTTTTTTCATTTTAATTTTTTTAATGCGGAATTGACAAAATACATACAACTCTTTTTACCTCAAAATACTATTTTTAACAAGGGTTGTCTACCCCTAACATTTTTTTTTAATTTTGAGACCGACTTATACCAGAAATAATTTTATGGCAAAACAACGTTTGCCGGGTCAGCTAGTATATATAATATATTAATTTTTTTCCCCAAAAACAATCGTTTTGTCAACACAAGCTGTTGTTTTTTCAAACAGAAAGTTTTTTGAATCATTCAAATCGGATGCCTAGTTCTCTCAAAAACTGCAATTTTTGCGCATTTAGCTCGATATCTCCGAAACGACTGGACCTGCCTTTGCCAAAAACTAATCACCTCTTCTCCCAATCATTACAAATTAAATGTTTTTTAGAGAACTAGGCATGAGAATCGGATGCTCCGTTCTCTCAAAAGCTCGATTTCTATTTTCTGCACTCTTTGCTCCGTATCTCCGAAACGGCTGGACATGCCTTTGCCAAAAACTAATCAGCACATCTGCCTATCAATAGGAATCGAATGCTTTTATAACCATTCAAATCGGTTCATCCGTGCGCCTGAAAACGTCGACAAAAAATTGTCTCCACAAACACATCCATTTTTTCTGAGGTATGCCAAAATGTTCAGAAACCTGTGAAACGTGAAGATATGCAAAAAAAATCATTTTAGATTTTCGGTCCATTACTATAACTTACCCTATAGGAAGTTAAAAAATAATTAGCTAACCGTTAGTGTGATTTTATGTGCAAATAAATCACTGAATTACGAATAACTGAGATTTAGTTTTATAGACAAAAACAATAAATTTTGCTTTTTTTCCTCGTTTCGTAAATTGATAAAGTAATTTCTGGTAATTAACAATAGCAATCGTTACCTCCAATCCCTCTGGTGTAGCTCCTGGTCCCCTGCTGGTATCGATATATATCCCAATGCTCTTAAAGCACCCCAGCGAGTCCAGGCGACCCCGCACCCTAAAAATATATATAAATAACAAATATATCAAATATCTCATATATTTCATGCTTAATTCAAATTAAAAAAATACAAATAGAGCAATCGAAGATTTTAAGATGCATTGTGAACGCACCCTGGTACGTTACAAAAGACACCCTACATAAAGATCTAAAAATAAAAACTATTAATGAAATGATAAAAGAAAGGAGCAAAAGATACCAGGAAAAACTACCAGGTCACCCAAACATATATTTAAAAGAATTAAGCGAGGAATATCCCACATGAAGATTGAAGAAAAAATGGCCAAAAGATCTTGAATAAAATGACAGAAAAAATAACAACTAGCTGTAAGTGGAATTCTGTCTTGAGGCAATTATGGCATCGTGCCTTAAGGCAAATTGCTGGAACTTTCCGTACAGTAACGAAATGTTAGAGGAATACTGAATGTTTTCAAATAGATTATTATAAATATTGTAACATTGTCTAATATTTATAAGAATTATATAAACTGAATCACAAAGTTGAAATTATTTGTTTAAAGTATATTAGAACTATAGTCAGAATTAAAAATAAAATATGAATTATTTTCGATATACAAAAAATTAAAAAAAAAAAAAAGTTGGAACAAAAATTTTTTTTCCAAAATCAATTATTTTGTTAAGACAAGCAGAAAGTTCTTTGAATCATCTAAATCGGACGCTTAGTTCTCTCAAAAACTGCAATTTTTTACATATTTAGCTCCGTATCTTCGAAATGGCTGGGCCTGCCTTTGCCAAAAACTAATAAACACTTCTTCCAATCATTACTAATTGAATGTTTTTCAGATCATTCAAATCGGATACTCTGTTCTCTCAAAAAGTCGATTTATTTTTTCTGCACTCTTTGCTCCGTATCTCCGAAACGGCTGGACCTGCCTTTGCCAAAAACTAATCAGCTCTTTTCCCTATCAATAGGAATCGAATGTTTTTTGAACCATTCAAATCGGTTCATCCGTGCGCCCTAAATCGTGACTGGAAATTTGTATCCATACATACATACACACACACACACACATCCATTTTTTCTGAGGTATGCCAAAATGTTCAGAAACCTTCAAAACGTCGAGAAATGTAAAAATTTTCAATTCCGATTTTCGGCCCATTACAATAACTTACCCTACGGGAAGTTAAAAAGAGAGATATCTCATAGAAGATAATCTCTTAAATGCATCAACACCAACATCATATTGTCTTAAAAATGTATATAATTTTGATTCACAATAAAACTATGCAAAAAAAATATTTCATGCTTATTAATTTAAACACATATATCCATTCTCCTTACTTGTGGGCTTTGGCCATAACATCTTGGAAGTTCCTGGCTTTAAAAAGCTCCTTAACAGATTGTTCTACGATGTCATCTTTGGTCCGCCCCAAACCTTCGATATTTATCCGATCAACTCTGGCCTACAAACACAATTAAATTTAGTTAATAATTGTTTGTTAAATTCAAATCATTCGGCCAACTAGCCAATACATACTTACAGATACACCTTTTATGTCAACTTCTCTCGCTTGTTTCGACGTGTCCTGGCAGGGCTCTTGTGTGTGAAGGGGCGCATACTTATCCTCCTATTTAAAGGATAATTGAGGTAATTATTAGAGCAAAAAATGTAATTTAAGTAAAACTTATTTAGGCGCGACTAAGGTGTAAGTCCGTACAAACGCAACGGAAATGCGTTACGCCAGAACTATATAATACGTCATTCGCTTTCGATGAAATCATTTTTATACGGGTCGATTGTGATTAGTCGTCGTGTATGTGAATAGAGATCTGTCGTTGTATGCATACCGGCATCAACAAGGAAATCGGCATAGATAAATATTCATTTTGAAGTTACATCGTAGTACTAATCTTGACTTAATAAAAAATGCCTGAATCAAAAGAATATTTTACCCTGTTCCTTGAAAATAATAAAACAAATTAAACATTTGTGCCGTGCACTAAACGAAAGTTTATTGATTAGAAATTATTTCTATATTATTCGTAGTTTCTATAAATCTTTGAAGTTATTAAAATGGAAAATATTTTTTAGGCAAGACATATATTACAGCTGTTCAAAGAATGAGATTATATCGCCAGCGAAAAAGTAAAAAAAATACAATCAATCAATGAATGTATGTTAATTTTAATTACATGAAGTTCTTCAAACACAATTATTACATGATGAGTTAAATTGTGAAAACTTCAGACGTTGTTTAACATAATTCACTATGTTAACGAATATTATAGAATTTATTAATCAGCAATTACTTCATTTCTCTAATAAAGATTCAAGTCCTAAATGCTAACAACAATGACAAACCGATCATGTCATATTTGAAGTGTGACTTTAATTACATTATTGTTTTCAAGTATTAGAAATATTTTTAAGGCTATCATAAATATATAATTTATAATTTATCATTATATAAATGTGTATAATGGTTGACACTAATAATTGTGTGCATCACGAGTGTTACCATTTTACTAATAAACATTATTCAAAATTGTTATTCGATGCATTTAATTTTACTTAAATGCCATCTTGTGCAGTAGCAAATAAGTTTCTTTTTTAAATCATATTTAGTAGAGGTGATTGCCAAATTACAGTAATGACAGTCGTCATAACAGCTAAACTATACTGTTTGTTTGAACAAGTTTCCTTTATTATTTTCTATCAGTGCCTTACATTAATGTGATAACCAAATTGCTCGTAAAGAGCCAATAATAAGTCAAACATTAGTAGTTATTTACCAATAATTAGCTTTGATTTCTTATTCTTTTTGAATGAAATTTAAATAGATAACTAGTGGGGTGTATGGCATCGTGTCTTAAGGCAAATTCCTAGAACTTCTCGTACCGTAACAATATGTTCGCGAAATATTAAATGTTTTCAAATAGATTATTATAAAAATTGTAACATTGTTAAATATTTACAAGAATTTTATAAACTGAATTACGAAGTTAATTTTATTTATTTAAAGTATGTAAGTGAGCTTTAGCCAGAATTAAAATTAAAATCTGAATTATTTTCAATATACAAAAACATTTAAAAAAAATGAATATATAAATTTTTTTTTCTAAAAGCATTTGTTTCATCAACACAAGCAGAAAGTTTTATGAATCATTCAAATATCTCTGGAACGATATGTGGTAGCTTATAAATTCTTTCACTGAGGTATTTGTATTTTAGATATCTATATTTCATCCTATTACCTATTACCTATTGTTACCTAGTACTTATTGTTTTTAATCTATTTCTATGCAACCCGAGGAGCAATGTGACACTGCCCTTTTCTTGTACAATTTGATTTTATGACTAATCCATCGTATCTAAGGACAGTATTTAAGCATTGCCTCTTAAACAAATTACCATTTAACTCACTTTTCTCCTAGCAAACTAATAAATTAATAAAATTAGTACAGTTAGTTTTTAGTACAGTAAAAAGAGTTTTTATTTAAATTAAGAAATTAAAAAAAAAAAGTCACCAGACATTGACCAAATAACTCCCAGGTTCCTTACAAAAAAAAGACATTTATCTAACATACCTATGTTAAGATTTCGCAACTCATGTCTCAAGTTTAAGTGACATCAATCGTAATGGTTCTAAAAATAGGTAAAAAGTTTAAAAAAAGTTTTTATTGAAATTAAGAAATTAAAAAAAAGCCACCAGACATTGACCAAATATCTCCTAGGTTGCTTACAACAAAATAGACATTTATCTAACATATCTATAACTACATTTTAAAACTACCCAACTCATGTCTCATATTTAAAATGACATCAATCGTAATCAATCGTTCCAAAAATGGGTAAAAACTTGAGTTTAGTCGGTTCTTTTAGACAAGAAATTCTTTTGCAGATTATTTCTAAGTTATTTGAGAGGTTTGCCTTGGACATCATCAATACAACAATCTAGTACAGATAAACAGGTTGGCTTTTTCGAGAACCATTCAACAATTCAACAATGTCATTGATTAGTTGATTAAGGTATATTACACCATTTGAAGTCCACAAGAACAATTTAGTGCCAGATTATCAGGTTGGCTATTTCGATAAACATTCAACAATTCAACAATGTCATCGATTAGTTGATTAAGGTATATTTACCATTTGAAGTCCACAAGAACAATTCCTTAAATGGATTAATTATAATAGTTATATTTGATTTACGCTGAAAAGACCTAAAATAATCAAAAACTGTTATGTAAATAGATCTAAAAAACTTCTATTAGAACTTTGCGCAATCTCAAGTCCATTTGTTATTTAACACTAAAATCTCCAACAAAAGACAAAATATGTAAAAAATCAATTTCCCAAATACAGATATACATTTATAACACCAAATCACCTACAAAATTGTGAATAATCCATTTATCATTTACCATAACCTCAAAATCTCCATTTGACTTTTCGGTGCAAAAAAAACAAAATAAATGAATTGTATTACCTTGGCCTGTACCATTCCCATAATATGCTCGTACCACTGTATTCGATTAACGGAGCCCCGGACATAAAAAATGAATTTTGAAATTTAGTTATATCATACGAAATAAAAATTGATAACACCTTGTGTCATTAAAATGAATTTTTTTGTGAAAGCGCCATAGTGCCTTTCCATGTTTGAGACAGGGCGCACACGATTTAGAAAAATGACAGCCAGCCGAACCGAGCGCCATCTAGATAGTGGAACGAGAGGGGTTATGTCAGCGAGAGAGATGGATGCGATTTGAAAGCCGTGTGCGAGAGTGAGACAAAATATGACTTGTCGTCGATGTTTTTGCAAAAACGGTTGCGGGAATTTGAAATTTTAAAAGCCGAAAGACAAGATCTGTTTTGCCAGATGATCGGATAAGCCGTTTTTTCATAATTAGCAGATAAGTGCAAAATATCCATCCCAAAAATTCTGTCCACATTGTCAAATACTTTTGAAAGACATTTGGGAATCGTGCTGGTTAGTGATATTTTGTGAAAATCGGTCGAGGCGTTTTCAAGTAATTTTGCACAGTGATAGTGTTAATGGTTTTCGAGCATCCTAAAATATTTCACTCTGAACATTTTTTTAAACTACTTGGCGTTTTTTTCAAAATTGAATAAGTACAAAAAACAGAGCATTTTTTCAAAATACCTAAAATTTTTTTTCAAAATTATATTAGTCTAAAAAATCTCTAAGCATTTTTGTTACTGACTGAATCTATTTTTTATATTCTGATCATAATAATATTTTTTAAAATCTGAGATTATTTTTATAAATCTAAAATTATTTTTTTAATTTAACAAAAATGAGCATTTTTTTTTCAATCTCCAAGCATTTAAAACTTATTAATTTTATCTGAGATTATTTTTAAAAATCTGAACATTTTTTACTATTTTTTTTTTCAATCTGAGATTATTTTTATATTTCTGAGAATATTATTTTTAATATTCATATTATTTTGAGAAAAAAAATTATTATTTTTATAAATCTGAGATTATTTTTATAAATCTGAAACAATTTTTTAATTATTTTTAATTTAACATTCTAACTTTGATACTATTTTCACCAAAAAGAAAGTGAGACTAAACTTTTTCTATTTTAATAATTTCTAAGACTAGTGACTTTTCTATTTTAATTTCTAGCATTTTTTTTATCAATATCGGAGCAGTTTTGTTATTACTAAGACCAGTTTGTATATTATTACAATTCTGGGACAATTCATTTCAATTTTGATACTATTTTGACAAAAAACCTCTGAACATCTTTTAAAAAATTCTAGCTTTTTTCTTAAAAAATCTGAACATTATTGTTACTACTAAGACTATTTCTTTATATTACGATTATGAAATAATTTGTTTTAAATCTGATAGATTTTTATAATTCTGAAACTGTTTTTCTTAATTTTGATACTATTTTGACAAAAAACCGCTTTTTTCTCTAAAATCTGAGTAATTTTATTTCTATTGAGACTATTTTTTTATATTCTGATTATGAAATAATTTTTTTTAAATCTGTCACTATTTTTATAATTCTGAGACTGTTTTTTTCAATTTTGATACTATTTTCACAAAAAACTTAGATTCTAACCGTTTCATTTCTTTCTGATTATTTTTTAAACTTTTTATTTTTTAAAAATCTAAAAATTTTTAAACTGTTTTTAAATTTGAGATTATTTTTTTAAATTCTGAGACAATTTTCTTAAATTCTGACATCATATTTTTAATTACAACACTATTTTTTAAAGTTTTGATATTATTTTTGAAAATTGTCATCATTAATTTCAAGTTTAAAGCAAAAGTTTTATTTTAAAGTTGTAGTTGCATAATTAACTTGATTCAAGGCTCAATACCACTTACACCTAGTTAAATAAAAAAATACATACACTTCTTGATGAAAATATATATTGAGAAAAATATATATATTAATATTACTTATTAAATATTATACTTAGGCTATAAAAAATATAAAAATAAAACTGATAAAACAATTGTTTTTTATTAATTTCTATTTATTAATTTAATTGAATATTTAATAAAAAAGCTTAAATACAATGACTGAAAATAAAATCTAAATTAAAAACACAAATTTATTAAAAAAATATAAATACATATTACTTATATAAATAAATTTTTTAAAATAAAATTAAGTTAATAAATATCAAATAAAATTCTAATATTTTTCCAACAAAAATATAATAGAAATAATATATCATTTAATTTACATTTATATAAATATTATTAAATTTTATTTATATTCGATATTTCTTTTACTATCAGGTACTACAACAGTTAATAAAATCCCCAAATTTCAATATCTGGCTATACAAAAACTATTAAAATAAATATTACATAATAAATATTGAAATTAAATTCATTCCAGTCGATTTTATTTCCATTTTAGCAAAGGCTCGAGGCCATTGCACATTACCATGTAGTTTTTACGACAAAAATTGTTCATTTTAAATTAAATTTTAATTAAAAAATTGAAGAAATCTTTTGTGAAAATTGTAGAAGAAATGTTAAAATTGTGTGCAAGTGTTGAAAAAAGTGTTTGAAATTTATATCGAAGAATATTCAATGTAATCAATTTTGGAGATAAAAATCAAGTTTTTTGGATACATTAAATTTCTATTAAATTTATACATTTTATTAAAATTATTTCGAAGTATTAAGCGATAAAGGCGTTAATTAAATATTTTTTAAAATTAAACTTTACTCACTTATTATTAGATCACAATAGTATTTAATGCTAAAATAATATTTAATTTTAATACTCTTTTCAAATTTTATCAGTGTTCATAATACTATATTGTAATTATTATTTAAATTCATGATGTTGACTTTGAAACTTTAAAGTTTTTTAAAATCCATGAATTTTTTTTGTGTTTGAGTCTTTTTCTTAATTTTTGAACATTTTTCATATATATTGGGAATTTTTGAGCGTTTGTTTTTTAATTTAGAGCTACATTTTTAAATTCTGTCCAAATTTTGAGCACTATTTCATTTGAAATTGTGAGAATTTTTCTTTTCAATTCTGTGTAATTTCTTAAAATTGTCTAAATTTGTGAGCATTTGTCTAAACTTGTGAAAACCTTTCTAAATTTGTGAACATTATTTTAAATTGCTAAACATTTTTTCCTTTAATTGTTTTTCTAAAATTCTGTGCATTTTTCTAAAATTCGTGCATTTTTCTTTAAAAATTCTGGGCATATTTTTTTTTTTCTTAAAATTAGTGTATTTTTTTTAAATTTGGTCAATTTTTTCTGTAATTTTATTCATATTTCATTTAATATTTTGTGCATATTTTTTCTTTTAAAATTCTGTGCATTTTTCTTCTAAAATGTTTATATTTTTTTGTTAGAATTTTTGTAAAATTCTGAGAATTTTTTAGAGATTGTGACCATTTTTTTCTAATATTTTGTAAACTTTTTTTTAAATTTTGTGCATATTTTTTCTTTTTAGTTTCATTTAGTGCATTTTTCTTCTAAAATTCCGCTTATTTTTTTTAAAATTGTAGTTCAATTTTTTCCAAACTTTTATTCATATTTCATTTAGTATTTTGTGCATAATCTTGCTTTTTAATATTCTGTGCATAATTTTTCTTAAATTTAGTGTATTCTTCTTCTAAAATTCCATCTAATCGTTGTGGATTTTTTTCCTAAAATTTAATTCATATTTCTTTTGAGATCTTCTTTTAAAATTCTGTTCAATTTCTTCTAAAATGATGCGCATATTATTCCTTCTAAAATTATGTGCAATTTTTCTCTAGAAATTTTGTAAATTTCTGTGCATTTTTCTTTTTAAAATTCTGTGCATTTTTTTTTAAATTCTGCGAATTTTTCATTTAAAATTCTGTGCATTTTTCTATTAATTCTGTGCATTTTCTTTTAAAATTCTGTGCATATTTCTTTTAAACCTCTGTGTATATTTTTTCTTGAATTAAATGTAGTTTTTCTTTAAAATTCCGTCCTTTTTTCAAAATTTAATGTGGATATTTTTCTAAAATTTTATTCATATTTCTGTTAATATTTTTTTGCTTATTTCTTTTAAAATTCTGTGCATATTTTTTCTTAAATTCCGTCCGTTTTTTTAAATTCTGATGTTTTTTTCTTAATTTTCTGTGCGTAATTGTTTTTGAAATTCTATTCATTTTTCATTTAAATAATTATAATTATAAGATAAAGTGTGTGTTTTTTCTTAAATTAGGACATTTGTTTTTAAATTTGTGCATTTTTTTTAAATTTTCGAATTAAATTGCGAATAAAATTTAGATTTGTGCGAACTTTGAGTATTTTTTAAAAAAAATATGAGCTCAATTTAAATTATCTGAGTAATGTTTATAATATCTGAGTAACTATATATAAATTCACTTTAATTTTACAGGTAAATTATATATTTTACTATTAATGTAATTGCTATTTAGTTATTCAAATATAAAAATCGCATCAGTATTAAAAATTTAAAATATTTGAACAAAAGGTTAAATATAAAATAAAGTGCAATAATAATTTATTATAAACAACAAAAAAAAAAACACAAACTTTTATGCGCAATGGCCGGTGTTTTATTCGTGGTTTGCGTCCCGTCTGCCCAATACGAACAAGAACTATCGCAGCGTCCTCTAACCGAAGATTTGAACCGCCGAGACTCAAAAGGACCCCAGACGAGCACACCTGCCGATCTGCATCACAACGGGTTGCTCCAGGGGCGCACTTTCATACCACACAATATAAAATCCAACGGGATAACAGGTCAGTAGAAAAAATAATAATTAACTCACTGTAGGGCAAGTTATAGTAATCGTAAAAAAATTGGAAATGAAATTTTTTATATATCTTTACGTTTCCGACGTTTCTGAACATTTTGGCATACCTTAAAAAAAATGGATGTATGTGTATGTGGGTACGTGTGTGCGGATACAAATTTTTGTCGACGATTTCGGGAACACGGATAAAGCGATTCGAATAATTCAAAAAACATTTGATTCGTATTGATAAGGAGACGTGCCAATTAGTTTTTGGCAAAGGCAGGTCTAGCCGTTTCGAAGAAATGGGGCGAAAAAGTCAAAAACGGTAACCCAGTTTAAGAAAACGGAGCGTCCGATTTGAATAATTCAAAAAACATTTTACTTATATTAACAAGATGAAAAACTGATCAAATTTTCATGAAGGCAGGTTTAGCGGTTTCGGAGATCTAGTAAAAAAAGTAAAAAAAAATGCCATTTGGCGGTCAAAAATGATCATTAGACATATGCACTCGATTCCTATTGATAGAGAGATATGCTGATTAGTTTTTAGCAAAGGCAAGTCTAACCGTTTCGGAGATACAATGAAAAGAGTGCAGAAAATAAAAATCGAATTTTTGAGAGAACGGAGCATCCGATTTGAATGATCCAAAAAACATTCAATTCGTAATGATGGGGAGAAGTGGTGAATTAATCTTTGGCAAAGGCAGGTCCATACATTTCGGAAATACGGATATAAATCTGCAAAAAATGGCAGTTTTTGAGTGAA
>NW_020539726.1:42369441-42385304 GCF_003426905.1 Ctenocephalides felis | reverse complement strand
ATGCTTATTAATTTAAACCATATTTCCATTATCCTTACTTGTGGGGCTTTGGCCATAACATCTTGGAATTCTGGCTTTAAAAAGCTCCTTAACAGATTGTTCTAAGATGTCATCTTTGGTCCGCCCCAAACCTTCGATATTTATCCGATCTACTCTGGCCTACAAACGCAATTAAATTTAGTTAATAATTGTTTTTAAAATTTAAATCATTCGGCCAACTAGCCAATACATACTTACAGATACACCTTTTATGTCAACTTCTCTCGCTTGTTTCGATGTGTCCTGGCAGGGCTCTTGTGTGTGAAGGGGCGCATACTTATCCTCCTAAGTAAAGGATAATTGAGGTAATTATTAGGGCAAAAAATGTAATTTTAGGCGCGACTAGGGTGTAAATCCGTACAAATGAAATTCGATGAAATCATTTCAAGTGGGTCGATTGTGATTAGTCGTCGTGTCGAGTGAATATATCTGTTGTTGTATGGGTACCGATATCAACAAGGAAATCGACGTAGATAAATAAACATTTTAAAGTTACATCGTAGTACTAATCTTGACTTAATAAAAAAATGCCTGAATCAAAAGAATATTTTACCCTGTTCCTTGAAAATAATAAAACAAATTAAACATTTGTACCGTGTACTAAACGCAAATTTATTGATTAGAAATTATTTCTATATTATTCGTAGTTTCCATAAATCTTTGAAGTTATTAAAAATGGAAAATATTTTTTAGGCAAAACAGATATTACAGCTGTTCAAAGAATGAGACTGTACCGTCAGCAAAAAAGTAAAAAAAATACAATCAATCAATGAATGTATGTTAATTTTAATTACATGAAGTTCTTCAAACACAATTATTACATAATTCACTATGTTAACGAATATTATAGAATTTATTAATCAGCAATTACTTCATTTCTCTAATAAAGGTTCGAGTCGTAAATACCAATTGCAATGACAAACCGATCATGTCATATTTGAAGTATGACTTTAATTACATTATTTATTACATTATTTAATTAATTTATAATTTATCATTATATAAATGTGTATAATGGTCGACACTAATAAATGTGTGCATCACGAGTGTTACCACATATTACTAATAAACATTATTCAAAATTGTTACATGATGTATTTATTTTTACTTGAATGCCATCTTGTACAGTAGCAAATAAGTTTTACTTCAATCGCGTGTGAAACTTACGCGCACTCCTTTTTTAAAATCGTATTTAGCACGGTTGTGTCAGAGTACATTAGTGACAGTCGTCATAACAGCTAAACTATACTGATTTTGATATAGGGTCCAAAGGAAAAAATATGAAGTATGTTTGTTCGAACAAGTTTCCATTATTGCTTTCTATCAGTGCCTTACATAAACGTGATCTAGAGCAAATTGCTCATAAAGAGCCAATAGTAAATCGAACATTAGTAGTTATTTACCAACTTTGATTTCTTATCCTTTTTGGGTGAAATTTGAACAGATAACTAGTGGTGTATGGCATCGTGCCTTAAGGCAAATTGCTGGAACTTTCCGTACCGTAACGAAATGTTCGAAGAATACAGAATAATTTTAACTTTGCAATTCAGTTTAAATGATTCTTATAAATAATTATTAGACAATGTTACAGTATTTATAATAATCTATTTGAAAACATTTAATATTCCTCGAACATTTCGTTACGCTCTGGGAAGTTCCAGCAATTTGCCTTAAGGCGCAATGCCATACCATTATAAAACATTTTGGTGTTTTCTCATCAACAATAAATAATGGGAATTGCAGGATATATTCCCTATGACAGAAGGAATGTGCTATAAATATATTTCGGTTGCAGTTCAAATACTATAAGGGATATACACATTTGAAAAATTACAATTTATGCAAATGATTTTCAGCAAATATCTCTGAAACGATATGCAGTAGCTTATAAATTCTTTTACTGCGGTTTTGTATTTTAGATATCTATATTTCATGCTATTACCTATTACCTATTGTTACCTAGTACTTATTGTTTTTAATTTATTTCTATGGACCCGAGGGACGGTTGTGACAATGCTCTTTTCTTGTACAATTCGATTTTATGACTAATCCACATATCTAAGGACAGAATATAAACATTTTCTCTTAGACAAATTACCATTTAATTCACTTTTCTCCTAGCAAACTAGAATAAAAACTAAAATAACAAAATTAGTACAGTTAGTTCTTAGAACATTAAAAAGAATTTTTATTGTAATTAAACAAATTCAAAGAAAAGCCACCAGACATTGACCAAAGAACTCCTACAATGCATACAACCAAAATAGGCATTTATCTAACATATCTATAACTACATTTTAAAACTACCCAACTCATGTCTCATATTTAAAATGACATCAATCGTAATCAATCGTTCCAAAAATGGGTAAAAACTTGAGTTTAGTCGTTTCTTATAGAAAAATAACTCTTTTTCTGGTTATTTCTAAGTTATTTGAAAGATTTGTCTTGAACATCATCAATAGAACAATCTAGTGCCAGACTATCAGGTTGGCTTTTTCGAGAACCATTCAACAATTCAACAATGTCATCGATTAGTTGATTAAGGTATATTATACCATTTGAAGTCCACAAGAACAATTTAGTGCCAGATTATCAGGTTGGCTATTTCGATTAACATTCAACAATTCAATAATGTCATCGATTAATTCATTAAGGTATATTACACCATTTGAAGTCCACAAGAACAATTCCTTAAATGAATTAATTATAATAGTTATATTTGATTTTACGCTGAAAAGACCTAAAATAATCAAAACATGTTATGTAAATAGATCTAAATAAACTTCTCATAGAACTTTGCGCAACCTCAAGTCCATTTGTAATTCAACACCAAAACCTTCAGCAAAAGACAAAATATGTAAAAAATCAATTTCCCACATACAGATATACATTTATAATACCTAATCACCTACAAAATTGTGAATTATCCATTTATCATTTACCAATGAATATCCTAACCTCAAAATCTCCATTTGACTTTTCGATGCAAAAAAAACAAAATAAATGAATTGTATTACCTTGGCCTGTACCATTCCCATAATATGCTCGTACCACTGTATTCGATTAACGGAGCCCCGGACATAAAAAATGAATTTTGAAATTTAGTTATATCATACGAAATAAAAATTGATAACACCTTGTGTCATTAAAATGAATTTTTTTGTGAAAGCGCCATAGTGCCTTTCCATGTTTGAGACAGGGCGCACACGATTTAGAAAAATGACAGCCAGCCGAGCCGAGCGCCATCTAGATAGTGGAACGAGAGGGGTTATGTCAGCGATAGAGATGGATGCTATTTGAAAACTGTGAGTGAGAATGAGACAAAATATGAGTTGTCGACGTTTTTTTTCAAAAAACGGTTTTAAGAATTTGAAATTTTAAAAGCTGTTCGGTGAAATTTGGCGAGATTTGTTTTGCGAGACGATCGGATAAGCCGTTTCTTCATAATTAGCAGATAAGTGCAAGTTATTCATCCCAAAAATTCTGTACAGATTGTGGAAATTCAAAATCGTTTCAAAAGACAGTTTGGAATCGTGCTGGTTAGATTTTTCAGGTAGAGTTAAAAGTTTTAAGATGCATTATAAAGTATGATAAGCCTACAATAAGTGGCTGAATTACAAAAATTTATTAATGTTTGGATTTTTTTAAAACTTGACCACTTGTTTTTGAACTCTGAGTTTTTCTTTCTAAACTCTGAACATATTCTTAAATTCATTTTTTTCTAAAACTGCGGGCATATCTGTTTTTTCATTTTTCTTTAAACTTTGAGATTTTTTTTTAATGTGAGCATTTCTTTTCAAATTTTGAACATTTCTTCAACTTACAATTTTGTTAAAAAAAAGCTGAGACTATTATTCTGTTACAATTTTGAGACCATTTTTATTAAAAAAAATGATATCATTTGTAGAAAGTGCCAT
Organism: Ctenocephalides felis; assembly: GCF_003426905.1. NCBI lineage: Eukaryota > Metazoa > Arthropoda > Insecta > Siphonaptera > Pulicidae > Ctenocephalides > Ctenocephalides felis. The sequence goes on along the minus strand of NW_020539726.1, from coordinate 42,381,348 downwards.
ATTTATAATAATATATTTTTTTTGTTAGTATATTTTTTAGAACATTTTATCGTCCCAATTTTAAAAGTTTACTAAATTTAAATTCTTGTTTATTAAATAAATTATTAACTTACACCTAGTATAACTGCAGATAAACATAAAAATTATAATCTGCAAAAAAATTAATAATAAATTATTTTTATTATAAAAAAATATCATTTTCAATTACTATAATTTATAATGCACATATTTCATGTTGAGATTTGATAATATAAATTTTATATTATTTATTTTTAAATATTAATTATATCAGTTTGAGAAAAATATTGTAACAATAATAATAATAAAAACTGTAAATTTTCAATTTATATTTATTCATTTATTAAATTAGTTTTAACACAATGACTGAAAGTTAAATCTAAAAGTTATGTAGAAACTTAAATTCAATTCAAATGTATAAATACATGTTAATTATGTAAGTATAAATTCGAAAATATAATTATTAAATCAATTAAATAGTTAATTTTCAGTTTTATTTAACCAATAAAGACAAAAACTATTGAGACTATTGTGAATACTAAAAAGTATTCCAGAAATCGAACAAGATTCTAATAAGAATTAGAAAAGTTATCAGTGTATATTTAAACAATTTTTTTAAATTTCTGAACATTTTTAAATATTTTTTAATATTTAAAAATTTCTTCTCTCTAAAACTAAATTTGCTATATTATATAAAAACTTGGTATTTTTTATTTATTTTAATTTATTTTTATTATATGTATATATTTTTAAACAACTATATATTAATATATAGTCAATTTTATATTTATATTAATATTTTTTAAATTTATATTCATATTAATATTAATAAATTTTATTTACATTTAATATTTCTTTTACTATCAGGTACTACGACAGTTAATAAAATCCCCAAATTTCAATATCTGGCTATACAAAAACTATTAAAATAAATATTACATAACGATATTGGAATTAAAATACCTCATGTCGATTTTATTTCCATTTTAGCAAAGGCTAGAGGCCATTGCACATTACCATGTAGTTTTTACAACAAAAATTGTTCATTTTAAATTAAATTTTAATTATAAAAATTCAAGAAATCTTTTGTGAAAAGTTGTAAAAGAAATATTAAAATTGTGTGCAAGTGTTGAAAGGTTATTTATTAGTGTTTGAAATTTATATCGAAGAAATATTCAATGTAATCAATATTTGGTAGATATAAAATCAAGTTTTTTGGATACATTAAATTTCTATTAAATTTATAAATTTTATTAAAATTATTTCGAATTATTAAGCGATAAACACGTTAATTAAATGTTTTTTCAACATTAAACTTTACTCACTTATTATTAGATAATAATAGTATTTAATGCTAAAATAATATTTAATTTTAATACTCTTTTCAAATTTTATTTAGTGTTTATAAAACTATATTGTAATTATTATTTAAATTCGTGATGTTGACTTTGAAACTTTAAAGTTTTTTAAAATCTATGAATTTTTTTGTGTTTGAGTCATTTTTTTAATTTCTGAACATTTTTCGTATATACTGTGAATTTTTGAGCGTTTGTTTTTTAATTTAGAGCTACATTTTTAAATTCTGTCCAATTTTTGAGCATTATTTTTTTTGAAATTGTAAGAATGTTTCTTTTAAATTCTGTGTATTTTCTTAGAATTGTCTAAATTTGTGAGCATTTGTCTAAACTTGTGAAAACCTTTCTAAATTTGTGAACATTATTTTAAATTGCTAAACATTTTTCCCTTTAATTGTTTTTCTAAAATTCTGTGCATTTTTCTAAAATTCGTGCATTTTTCTTTAAAAATTCTGGGCATATTTTTTTTTCTTAAAATTAGTGTAGTTTTCTTAAATTTGGTCAATTTTCTCTGTAATTTTATTCATGTTTCATTTAATATTTTGTGCATATTTTTTCTTTTAAAATTCTGTGCATTTTTCTTCTAAAATGTTCATATTTTTTTCTTAGAATTTTTGTAAAATTCTGAGAATTTTTTTGAAATTGTGACCATTTTTCTCTAAAATTTTGTAAACTTTTTTCTAAAATTTTGTGCATATTTGTTCTTTTTAGTTTCATTTAGTGCATTTTTCTTCTAAAATTTCGCTTATTTTTTTTTTAAATTGTAGTTCAATTTTTTTTCAAACTTTTATTCATATTTCATTTAATATTTTGTGCATAATCTTGCTTTTAATATTCTGTGCATAATTTTTCTCAAATTTAGTGTATTCTTCTTCTAAAATTCCATCTAATCGTTGTGGATTTTTTTTCCTAAAATTTAATTCATATTTCTTTTGAGATCTTCTTTTAAAATTCTGTTCAATTTCTTGTAAAATGATGCGCATATTATTTCTTCTAAAATTATGTGCAATTTTTCTCTAGAAATTTTGTAAATTTCTGTGCATTTTTCTTTTTAAAATTCTGTGCATTTTTTTTCTTAAATTCTGCGAATTTTTCATTTAAAATTCTGTGCATTTTTCTATTAATTCTGTGCATTTTCTTTTAAAATTCTCTGCATATTTCTTTTAAACCTCTGTGTATATTTTTTCTTGAATTTAATGTAGTTTTTCTTTAAAATTCCGTCCTTTTTTCAAAATTTAATGTGGATATTTTTCTAAAATTTTATTCATATTTCTGTTAATATTTTTTGCTTATTTCTTTTAAAATTCTGTGCATATTTTTTCTTAAATTCCGTCCGTTTTTTTTTAAATTCTGATGTTTTTTTCTTAATTTTCTGTGCGTAATTGTTTTTAAAATTCTATTCATTTTTCTTTTAAATAATTATAATTATAAGATAAAGTGTGTGTTTTTTCTTAAATTAGGACATTTGTTTTTAAATTTGTGCATTTTTTTTTAAATTTTCGAATTAAATACCGAATAAAATTTAGTTTTGTGCGAACTTTGAGTATTTTTAAAAAAATAATGAGCTCAATTTAAATTATCTGAGTAATGTTTATAATATCTGAGTAACTATATATAAATTCACTTTAATTTTACAGGTAAATTATATATTTTACTATTAATTTAATTGCTATTTAGTTATTCAAATATAAAAATCGCATCAGTGTTAAAAATTTAAAATATTTGAACAAAAAGTTATTTATAAAATAAAGTGCAATAATAAATTATTATAAACAAAAAAAAAAAAACATTTATGCGCAATGGCCGGTGTTTTATTCGTGGTTTGCGTCCCGTCTGCCCAATACGAACAAGAACTATCGCAGCGTCCTCTAACCGAAGATTTGAACCGCCGAGGCTCAGAAGGACCCCAGACGAGCACCCCTGCCGATCTACATCAAAACGGGTTGCTACAGGGGCGCACTTTCCTACCACACAATATAAAATCCAACGGGATAGCAGGTCAGTAGAAAAAATAATAATTAACTTCCCGTAGGGTAGTTATAGTAATCGTCCAAAAATCGAAAATGAAAATTTTTGCAAATCTCGACGTTTTGAAGGTTTCTGAAAATTTTTGTGTTTTGTGTCCGCATTCTTTCGTCCACGTATTCGAGCGCACGGATCAACCGATTTGAATGGTTTAACTAGTGGGGCGCATGGCATCGTGCCTTAAGGCAAATTGCTGGAACTTCCAGTACCAAAAAACTTTTGAAAAAAAATTACTCTGAAGAATTAGATTTTTGAGAAACTAAAATATTTTGACAAAATCTCTATAAAATATCTGATAATTTAATGTGCATATGTCTAATGATCATTTTTGACCGCCAGATGGCGTTTTCTTTTACTTTTTTTACTAGATCTCCGAAACCGCTAGACCTGCCTTCATGGAATCAGTTCTTCATCTTGTTGATACAAATAAAATGTTTTTTGAATTATTCAAATCGGACGCTCCGTTCTCTTAAACAATGAGTTACCGTTTTTGGCACTTTTTGCCCCATATCTTCGGAACAGCTAGACTTACCTTCGCCAAAAACTAATCAGCACGTCTCCTTATCAATACGAATCGAATGTTTTTTGAATTATTCAAATCGCTTCATTCGTGTTCACGAAATCGTCGACCAAATTTGTATCCGAACACACATACACACACGCACACACACATACATCCATTTTTTCTAAGGTATGCCAAAATGTTCAGAAACCTCTGAAACGTAAACATATATAAACAATTTCATTTTCGATTGCTTTGTGATTATTATAACTTACCCTACGAAAAGTTAAAAAACATTCGATCCCTATTGATAGGGAGATGTGCTGGTTAGGTTTTGGCAAAGGCAGGTCCAACCGTTACGGAGATACGGAGCAAAGAGTGCAGAAAATAGAAATCGAGTTTTTGAGAGAACGGAGTATCGTATTTGAATGAACTAAAAAACATTCAATTTGTAATGATTGGGAAAAGAGTTTTTGGCAAAGACAGGTACCGCCATTTCGAAGATACAGAGCTAAATGTGCAAAAAATGGCAGTTTTTGGGTGAACTAAGCGTCCGATTTTGAATGATCTAAAAAACTTTCCGCTCGTATTGACAAAACAATTTCTTTTGAGAATAAAAAATTATTACATCTTCTTTTATTTTCCATAAAATATTTTTGTAATTTTGGATTAAAAATTCAAAAAATTACCCAGGCTAAGCACAGTCTAAGCGCCTCTCTGGTACAAATGTTTACCCAAGTGCGTTTAGACTGTTTATGTAGTAGAACACTTTTCCAATTTTGTGAAAACCATTGAAAAATGTGAAAATGCCGCCAAGCTAAGCACAGTATAAGTGAAAATGACGCACGGAATTATTTGCAAATGCGTTTAGACTGTGACTATACTACGGTGGCAACTTTTTTTTTTTCAAATTGAATTCGAAATGAAATGACGATTGTTAATGTTCTGGAGATAAAATGATTTATGATTTACATTTGATTTGCTCATTGTCAGATATAACAAGATAGCAAAAATAATGAAAGTTACAGTATTTGTAATAATATATTTGAAAACGTTTAAAATTTCTCAAATATTTCATTACGGTACGGAAGTTCCAGCAATTTGCCTTAAGAAACGATGCCATACACCACTATTTATAATTACAATAATACTACAATTGTTTTTTACCCAGGTAATGACGAAAGTGTGATCCTAATCCATGACGAGTTGTGTCAGGACGATAGGACTCCCATAGCTTTGTGCAAGAAGCCCGAGAATGTGTTCGTGGGGGGCGCAGAGGCTCTAAAGAAGTCTTGGGACGGTTTCAGGGAGCTCGTGGGACAAACCAGTGCCATTTTAGCGGAGAAAAGGGGCGGTTCGAGGAAATTGTTAGAGGAGAATTATGATGACGATGGTGGTAGAAGCGAAGGGCCCCTTATGCCCATGGAAAAGGTAAAAAAAGGTAAAGGTGAAATGATGAGTTATTACTTGTTTTGGGTTTTTCAGGTGCTCCGTGAGCTTTTGATCAGTATGGGAGTTGATAATGCTGTTTGGTGCGATGGCAAAGGAGGCAGATATTATCAGGTAAAATCTTCTAAAAATTTCACTTATTAATGGTAAAAATCCATATTTTTTATTTTTTATATTTTTACAGGTTCTCTTTAGTATAGAATCCGGGGCATCCTGCGAGCGCGTCCTTCAAGTATTCTCCGATTGTGGAATAGGGCTTCGACTGAATTCGGCTGTCAGTGTGATACCTTGCGCCTTGTACTATCAAGGTGATCCTCCAGAAGGAGCCCAAGGGGGCACACTGAACGCCAGAGATCGAAACAACGGAGACGGAGGCTCCGGAAGCTCGGATGACGAGTAAGTAGTAAAACTAGTGGCATCATGCCTTAAGGCAAATTGCTGGAACTTTCCGTACCGTAATTAAACATTCGAGGAATGAAAATGATCATTAATTGTTTTGAATAATTTCAAATAGATTATTTATTATAAATACATACTGTGTACTTACAAGTGCTTTTTGAATTGGGCAAAAAGCGTATTTTATGAACAACTTATGTGTACGTTTACAAATGTTAATTTTTCTTTATTTTGATTTTTTTGATAATTTAGAATTTTTTTTTAAATGTTGAAATTTTTTTAGAAGTTTGAAATTTTTTTAGAAGTTTGAAATTTTTTGAAATCTAAAAAAACGTTTATAAATATTTTGATAATTTGAAAACATTCGATATATTTTTGAAATTTTCGAAATATTCTCAAATTTTTGTAAGAAATCATTTTTTTTAATTTTTCAAAATTTAGTTTTTTTTATGAAAAATTTCGAAAACTGGAACTTTGATTTTTTTTCAAAATATTGATTTTTTTTTGATAATTTTCAAAATTAAGAAATTTTCTGTAAATGCATTTTTTGCACACCGTCTACTCAAGCAAAATGTTTTAATTAATTAAATTGAATTAATTTAATCGGATGATCCGTTCTCACACAAACTGCATGACCATTTTTACACCCTTTACGCTCCATACCTCCGAAACGGCTAGACGTGCCTTTTGCAAAAACTATATACATGAAATTTAAAATTAAAAATCTTGGTACGGAACCCAAAAAAAATTATACAGAATGTGTACGTATTATTAAAATCTCTATAAAATATCTGATAATTCGATGTACATATGTCCAATGAACATTTTTGACCGCCAAATGGCATTTTTTTAACTTATTTTTATTGAGAGTCTATAATCGCTAGACCTACCTTCGCAAAAATTTAATCAGAACTTCATCTTGTCAATACAAGTAAAATGTTTTGTAAATTTTTAAAATCGGACACTCCGTTCTTTTAAAAACCGTGTTACCGTTTTTGGCACTTTTTGCCCCGTATCTTCGGAACGGCTAGACCTGCCTCCGCCAAAAACTAATCAGCACGTCCCCTTATCAATACGGATCGAATGTTTTTTGAATTATTCAAATCGGTTGATCGGTGTTCCCGAAATCGTCGACGAAAAATTGTATCCGCACACACACACGCACGCACACACACACATACATACATTCTTTCTATGGTAATATTTCGAAAATTTAAAAAAAAAATCAAATATTTTCAAAAATTTCTAAATTCTCAAGATATGTATTTAGAAAAAACTTTTTAAAATTCCAAAAAAAATTATACTTCTAAAAGAAATTTCAAAATTTTGACAAAATTTCTAAATTATCAAAATTTTTCCAAATTATCAACCAATCAAATTCAAAAAGAAAATGAACTCTTGTCCATTGTCTTGTCTTGTCTTGTAAACGTAAAAAAAAAACAAATTTCTTATAAACATACACAAGGTTGTTTGTAGGATACGCTCGTCGCCCAATTTAAAATGCACTTATAAGTGGGAAGTTCCAGCAATTTGCCTTAAGGCACGATGCCATGCGGCCCACTAGTTATTATTTTTAACTATCCTTTATCTAGGAACAATGCAGCGCATCCCAAAGCTTCCTCCGCCTGGGACAAATTCGTTCAGTCAGTGGGTGCGCGACTCACAGTTGCACAAGTCGTGGAAAGCGTGAAGGCAGAGGCGGCTTGGACTTTCGATTTTATGATTTTACTAATAATAGCAGCGTAAGTAGATTCTGTTTTCATCAACATTAAATAATAATTTGTAAAGTAAATATGTTACATATTTTTTGTAGTTTTTTAGCTGCTTTGGGTCTAGTTGAGGACAGCACTGTGTTTTTGGTGTCTAGTATGCTTATTTCGCCACTCATGGTAATTATATATATATATATATATATATATAATATGATATATATATATATATAATATGATATATATATATATATATATATATATAATATGATATATATATATAATATGATATATATATATATATATATATAATATGATATATATATATATAATATTATATATATATATATATATATATATGTTTCAACATTGTGTGTCATCATTCAGCAACGTTACAAATTCAAACCAAATAAAACACACAACTTTAAACATATAGTTTGCAATATTTTAGTCACGTGACTAACTTAGTATGTTATTTTATTTTGACCAAAATTTGTTTTTTTTAATACAGTGTGTTCAAATTTTATAAAAATGTATTTTTCTGCTAAGAGCTTGTTAACTTGCTGAAGGATGTCATCAGAGGCAAAAGCATTTTTATGAAATTTTAACACACTGTATTAAAAAAAACAAATTTTGGTCAAAATAAAATAACATACGAAGTCAGTCACGTGATTACATTATTGCAAAAAATCTTTTGCAAACTATGTGTTTAAAGCTGTGTTTTTTTGTTTGAATTTGTAACGTTGCTGAATGTTGATACCATATCCCAATGATGGCTCAAATACAGTGCCAAAACGTACACCATGAATTCTCTTTAATGTATTTCATAAAGGACTATACTATACTACCGAACAGACTGATCATAATCGACTTCGAGGTAAAATCCTGTAATTTGTTGCAATTTACAACAAATAAAAGGACTCTACTGACGAACAAACTGATAATAATTGTCTTGAAAGAAGATTCAAGAAAAGAAAATGACTCTACTGGCGAACAAACTAATAATCATCGACTTGAATCAAGAATCGAGTAAATCTTTAACAACGAGACTCTTCTACTGACAAATAAATGGTCATAATCAACCTGGAGAAACATTTCAGTGAAATATTGCAATTTGTAATAGACAAAAGGACTCTAATGACAAACTAGTCATCATAGACTTAAAACAAAAATCCAGTAAATAACTACAATTTGTAACAGAAAAAATGACTTCACTAACGACCAAACTATCAAAAAAATAATCCAGTAAATTATTACAATTTTCACAAAGGGACTCTACTGACGAACAAACTGGTGGCCATTGAATTGAAGAAAAAATCGAGCATTTTCAATAGACAAATGGACTTAAATGTTTGAAGATTATAAATTATAATTTGAAATAATCATTCATATTTTTTTTAAATATTGCTCCTTCTGTTTTCGAGATATTTTTTAATATTATCTAGCCGTTTTGTTTCAATTATCTGGACAATCATTTAAATATAGGCTTAATAATATATTCGAACGTTTTTTGAATTATCTGGTTAGACTCTGGATTAATATTTGGACGTTATTTTTAAAACAATTTGAAGGTTTATTTTGTTGACATCCGTGTGTCAACATTTACTTCAATATTTATCACTCTAAATTAAATTCTTGAACTCAAATATTCAATTTTCCTTTTTCCCTCTAGGGACCTATTATTGCTGGAACCTTCGGAACCTGCATCCACGATCGCAGCCTGATGCGTCTGGGAGTTGTCAATGAAATGCTCGGAATTCTTTTAACAATGTTCATCGGATTTCTCTTCGGCCTGGTCATCTGTATGATAGACGACAGATACGGAGTGGGAGAGTGGCCAACGAACGAAATGTTATCGAAGTAAGATAAAATATTCTGTTCGAGTTAGCAATTATAAATTTAGTAATGTTCTGAACAGGTGTGAAATCCGTTCCTTGTGGGTCGGAGCCTTAATAGCGTTTCCATCGGGTGCTGCTGGAGCCTTGGCGGTCTTGGGAGACAATACGGGGTCCTTGGTAGGAGTTGCTATATCTGCATCGCTTTTACCACCTGCTGTAAATGCAGTAAGTAGAAAGAACTATTTGGTAATAAATTACTTTTTACTTCTAAAATATGTGATTTCATGTATATTCGTCCTTTAAGTCTTTCTAATTCACCTTATACCAAGCAAGATCTATTTGTATTTGAGTTTTTTCTCGCTTTATTTATCACCTTTTTCGTCTTTGGTAGATTTATTTTCGAAGTCAAATGGCATATCAATTTTTTTTATTTGGTTCACAAAGTTCGTGCAGAGCTATACTCCAAGTTTAGAACTTTTTGCCATATAACAATTTGCTTGCCAATTTTTTAATTTTTTTTTTATTATTATCTCTTTTATTTACAACTATCCAGGTCGGGACATTCAATAAATTTGATGAATTTACAATAGTCAGCCGAAAAAGTACATTGTATACTAAAAGGGCATGATATAAAATTCACAATACATTTGCTTGCCAATAGTCTTTTTTTAGTTTTTAGATTACTAATGAATTTGATCGTCAGTAGACTCCGATTTTTATCTACTAATTGTAAGTCGATACATAATTTTCGTCAGCAAAATCCTCTTTTTATTCTAATGTACTTTATTTGAGCAGAATCCTTTAAAATGCCTCTTTTCATATCGCTACTAAGCAATTTGCTTGTCAGTAGTGTTGCTTTTTATCTTCTATGTTATTAATTTGCTAGTCAGTAGAGACCCTTTTTAAATCTTAAGTTGCCAATTAATTTAAATCTAAAATTCTAATTAGTTCGCGTGTTAGTAGAGTCTTTTTTTTAAGTCTACGTCGCTAATTCATTGCTTTTCAGTACAGTTCTTTTTTGATATTCCAAATAACTCTTCAATTTGCTCGTCAGTCCCTCTTCAAATCTTACTTGTTGTTAAGTAATATGCTCTTTAAATATTCTCCTTCAACTTTAAAAATGTTGATTAGTTTGCTTGTAAGTAGAGTCCATTTTTGTCTTCAACTCGACAAATTTTTTTTTTAATTCTCTAGTCTTATTTTGTCAGTAGACTCCTTTGTACAAATTTATTAATCAGCAATTACTTCATTTCTCTAATGAAGGTCCTAAATGCTGAATGCTAATTACAATGACAAACCGATCATATCATATTTAAAGTATGACTTCAATTATATTAAAGTTTTTAAATATTATACATGTTTTTAATGGTATTATAAATGTATAATTTATAATTTATTATTATATAAATGTGTATAATAATCGACATTAATAAATGTTTGCATCGCGAGTGTTACCATATTACTGATGAACATTAATCAAATTTGTTATATGACGTATTTATTTTTACTTAAATGCCATCTTGTACAGTAGCAAATTAGTTTTACTTCAATCGGGTGTGAACCTTACGCGCACTCTTTTTTTTCTCTCCAGGGTTTAGTATGGGCAATGTCCTTTTCCTACCTCATCTGGCAGAACAATTCGACCAAATTCAACACCATCGTCGACACTCAACAATATTCATCGAACCAGGCCGTCGAATTGGCCGTCATGGGTTTCATCAGCTTGTGTCTGACTCTGGTCAACGTCATTTGTATTTATGCTGCTGGAATTTTAGTACTAAAGGTAATAAAAAAAAATACATGGCAAAAAACCATGATGATGTTATACGTGATTATTATTACAGGTTAAGGAAGTGGCTCCTTTACGTTCGAGCAGTGCTCGTCATTTCTGGAGACACGACGTGCGTATTGCAAGGGATTATAATAGGACTTTACGTGGTGATGAGGCTAGAAATTTAGCTAATGATTTGTTAGCGAAAAAGAATACCAAATTGGTGAATGGGATGAAACATGCCAGAGACTACAATAGGAGGTACTCCGAGGCTTACGGGTAAGATAAAAAAAAATTGAAGGGTTTATAAAGAACATACCTATGTCTTTTATTACCTTTAGTCTTAGTTTGGAGCAAAACCGCATGCGCCAATTGCGAGAACGTCTAAACCAGTGGACCTGGTCACCAGCTCCTGTTGAACCAGAAAGACCAACAATCAGAGACCTCAAATCCCTCTACGAGTCCCTCACTGGTGAAAGGTACGAAGGCAACAGGATGGGAATCGGCGGAAGCAACAATGGTGTAGGCTCTGGTGTGAATAATGCAAAACCTAGAAGGTAAATGCTTTGGTTAAAATATTAATATTTTTAACTTCCCGTAGGGTAGTTATAGTAATGGGCCGAAAATCGAAAATGAAAATTTTCAATGAAGGTTTCTGAACATTTTGTCATACCTCAGAAAAAATGGATGTGTGAGTGTGTGTGTTTTGTATCCGCATTTTTTCGTCCAAGTTTTCGGGCGCACGGATCAACCGATTCGAATGGTTTTAAAAAACATTCGATCCCTATTGACAGGGAGATGTGCTGATTAGTTTTTGGCAAAGGCAAGTCCAGCCGTTACGGAG
>NW_020539726.1:42328783-42368441 GCF_003426905.1 Ctenocephalides felis | reverse complement strand
ATTTTACGTCATCTGATTTGATTTGGGGGGATGATAGATTAAGTAATAAGTTATGTATATCTAACATAACCTTAGTTTTAATAGACGAATTCTTTTTACTATTGGTGAGTATAATACTTAATTATGCGTTTATGCATTGTAACTAATAGCTATTTATTTTTAGAATGATTACTGCTAACTACATTATTATTAGTATCTCTAATAAATAATCGGAAACTAGTTATTCGAAATGTCAAAATTTGCAAGTTTTCAATAAAAATGGTAAGAAATGCAAGATAATTTTATTTTTCTCACTAAGGATTTTTATATTGATCAGGAGTTTAAACACATTGAGAAATCAGTTGTACATATTACGTGAAATATAATAAAATATAACATAATAAAATATAACATAACCTAATCTTTTTGAGTGAAGACATACTGCACTTTCATATTTATAAAAGGTAAGACAATACTTGTTATAATATAATTATATGTCTCTGCATTTAAAACATATTCTTATTTATTTTCAGGTAATATTGTTGTAAGCGCAGAAAATAGAGAAACTGGTTTGCTTAGTAGTAAAATGTTTCGAAAAAGTTTGTAACTAAATAAGTTATAGAAAGGAAAGATATAAATTTTGACAGAATAGTCTATAAGTTTGATTATAATAAATGCAATGTGGAATGTCAATAAATCTGTACATTTGCATAGCAAGATTTTAGACTATGATATGAAGTCATTATTTTTTAAGGTAAAAGTAGAGTCGAGTGAGTGCATTTTACAATCTCATTTTAACGCTTTCATAATTATTCATATTGATAATATATAATGATATATTATAAATTTATTAACAAGGAATACGAGGTTTCAGATGACAATACAAACTTGGACAAAAATATTTTGGGGTTATGATTGAAAAAGTTTCCCAGTCACTGTTCTAGACGATGAAATAAATATTTCATAATGGATAATAAATATATTAACAACAAATAAAATATGTTTCAGATGCTGTGAAATGTTTATCGAGTGATGATGTTTATAAATAGTTAAGTTAATTGCATTTATTACTTTTATTACTTTACCTACCTTACAATTGATATATATCACGTAAATTATAATCGAATAATATTCGATTATAATTTACTTGGATATATATCAAATGTAAGGTAGGTTTTCCAATGACTGTTCTAGACGATGAAATAAATATTTCATAATGGATAATAAAATATTAACAACAAATAAAATATGTTCAGATGCTGTGAAATGTTTTATCGAGTGATTTGTTATAAATAGTTAAGTTAATTTGCATTTATTACTTTTATTACTTTACCTACCTTACATTTGATATATATCACGTAAATTATAATCGAATAATTATTCGATTATAAATTTACTTGATATATATCAAATGTAAGGTAGGTTTTCCAATGACTGTTCTAGACGATGAAATAAATATTTCTAATGGATAATAAATATATTAACAACAAATAAAATATGTTCAGATGCTGTGAAATGTTTTATCGAGTGATGATGTTATAAATAGGAAAGTTTATTTGCTTTTGTTATTGTTATAAAAAAAGTTTACTTGATATGTATTAATAAATATCTATATTAAAAAAAAATCAATATTTATGACACTTTTGTTTTTTATAAATCATCATTTTTTAATGCCGTTTCTATATTTGTATCATTGTTTATTTAATAAATGAATTTCCACAAAAACATTTTTATAAATTTACGTTATGTTCATTTCAGAAATCACTAATAAATAAATAATAAATTTCAGGGTGTTTTATTGTTAAATAAATGACATTGATTTTTGCGTTATATTATTTCAACTTCAAATCTTCAAATATTTGTGTAATATTTCAACATCAGTTATAAGTTTCAGAATAATTTAATAATTCAATAATTAATAATTCAAAATGTTCACCAGCTCTCTGTCTAATTGTATATTACCTTACCAACATTCAACAATTTGTAGGCAACATTGGTTCCAAATTTCCAAATATAGACCAATATAGACCAATGTTGGTTTACCTATATGGCCTCAATATTAAAAATGTTCAATTTTTATGACCAGCCGATATTGGTTTCAAATTTGACCAATGTAGATTTTATATTGCTTGTAGATTCAGACCATATTAATTTCTACATGGGTATATATATATATATATATATATCAGTTTCAACATTATGTGTCATCATTCAGCAACGTTACAAATTCAAACCAAATAAAACACACAACTTTAAACATATAGTTTGCAATATTTTAGTCACGTGACTAACTTAGTATGTTATTTTATTTTGACCAAAATTTGTTTTTTTTAATACAGTGTGTTCAAATTTTATAAAAATGTATTTTTCTGCTAAGAGCTTGTTAACTTGCTGAAGGATGTCATCAGAGGAAAAAACATTTTTATAAAATTTGAACACACTGTATTAAAAAAAACAAATTTTGGTCAAAATAAAATAACATACGAAGTCAGTCACGTGATTACATTATTGCAAAAAATCTTTTGCAAACTATGTGTTTAAAGTTGTGTTTTTGGATGGCTCAAATACAGTGCCAAAACCTACATCATGAATTCTCCTTAATGTATTTCATAAAGGACTATACTATACTACCGAACAGACTGATCATAATCGACTTTGAGATAAAATCCTGTAATTTGTTGCAATTTATAACAAATAAAAGGACTCTACTGACGAACAAACTGATAATAATTGTCTTGAAAGAAGATTCAAGAAAAGAAAATGATTCTACTGGCGAACAAACTAATAATCATCGACTTGAATCAAGAATCGAGTAAATCTTTAACGAGACTCTTCTACTGACAAATAAATGGTCATAATCAACCTCGAGAAACATTTCAGTGAAATATTGCAATTTGTAATAGACAAAAGGACTCTAATGACAAACTAGTCATCATAGACTTAAAACAAAAATCCAGTAAATAACTACAATTTGTAACAGAAAAAATGACTTCACTAACGACCAAACTATCAAAAAAATAATCCAGTAAATTATTACAATTTTCACAAAGGGACTCTACTGACGAACAAACTGGTGGCCATTGAATTGAAGAAAAAATCGAGCATTTTCAATAGACAAATGGACTTAAATGTTTGAAGATTATAAATTATAATTTGAAATAATCATTCATATTTTTTTTAAATATTGCTCCTTCTGTTTTCGAGATATTTTTTAATATTATCTAGCCGTTTTGTTTCAATTATCTGGACAATCATTTAAATAGGCTTAATAATATATTCGAACGTTTTTTGAATTATCTGGTTAGACTCTGGATTAATATTTGGACGTTATTTTTAAAACAATTTGAAGGTTTATTTTGTTGACATCCGTGTGTCAACATTTACTTCAATATTTATCACTCTAAATTAAATTCTTGAACTCAAATATTCAATTTTCCTTTTTCCCTCTAGGGACCTATTATTGCTGGAACCTTCGGAACCTGCATCCACGATCGCAGCCTGATGCGTCTGGGTGTCGTCAACGAAATGCTCGGAATTCTTTTAACAATGTTCATTGGATTTCTCTTCGGCCTGGTCATCTGTATGATAGACGACAGATACGGAGTAGGAGAGTGGCCCACGAACGAAATGTTATCGAAGTAAGATAAAATATTCTGTTCGAGTTAGCAATTATAAATTTAGTAATGTTCTGAACAGGTGTGAAATCCGTTCCTTGTGGGTCGGAGCCTTAATAGCGTTTCCATCGGGTGCTGCTGGAGCCTTGGCGGTCTTGGGAGACAATACGGGGTCCTTGGTAGGAGTTGCTATATCTGCATCGCTTTTACCACCTGCTGTAAATGCAGTAAGTAGAAAGAACTATTTGGTAATAAATTACTTTTTACTTCTGAAGCATGTGATTTCATGTATATTCGTCCTTTAAGTCTTTCTAATTCACCAAGCAAGATCTATTTGTATTTGAGTTTTTTCTCGCTTTATTTATCACCTTTTTCGTCTTTGGTAGATTTATTTTCGAAGTCAAATGGCATATCAATTTTTTTTATTTGGTTCACAAAGTTCGTGCAGAGCTATACTCCAAGTTTAGAACTTTTTGCCATACAAGTTTTTTTGCCATATAACAATTTGCTTGCTAATTTTTTAATTTTTTTTTTATTATTATCTCTTTTATTTACAACTATCCAGGTCGGGACATTCAATAAATTTGATGAATTTACAATAGTCAGCCGAAAAAGTACATTGTATACTAAAAGGGCATGTTGGAAAAACAACTCAGTAATTGTTTTCCCATTCGATATAAAATTCACAATACATTTGCTTGCCAATAGTCTTTTTTTAGTTTTTAGATTGCTAATGAATTTGATCGTCAGTAGACTCCGATTTTTATCTACTAATTGTAAGTCGATACATAATTTTCGTCAGCAAAATCCTCTTTTTATTCTAATGTTCTTTATTTGAGCAGAATCCTTTAAAATGCCCCTTTTCATATCGTTACTAAGCAATTTGCTTGTCAGTAGTGTTGCTTTTTATCTTTTATGTTATTAATTTGCTAGTCAGTAGAGACCCTTTTTAAATCTTAAGTTGCCAATTAATTTAAATTTAAAATTCTTTTTAATTAGTTCGCGTGTTAGTAGAGTTTTTTTTTTAAATTCTACGTCGCTAATTCATTGCTCTTCAGTACAGTTCTTTTTTGATATTTCAAATAACTCTTCAATTTGCTCGTCAGTAGAGTCCCTCTTGAAATCTTACTTGTTGTTAAGTAATATGCTCTTTAAAATTTCTCCTTATACTTTAAAAATGTCGATTAGTTTGCTTGTAAGTAGAGTCCATTTTTGTCTTCAACTCGACAAAATTTTATTTTAATTCTTTAGTCTTATTTTGTCAGTAGACTTCTTTGTACAAATTTATTAATCAGCAATTATTTCATTTCTCTAATAAAGGTCCTAAATGCCGAATGCTAATTACAATGACAAACCGATCATATCATATTTAAAGTATGACTTCAATTATATTAAAGTTTTTAAATATTATACATGTTTTTAATGGTATTATAAATGTATAATTTATAATTTATTATTATATAAATGTGTATAATAATCGACATTAATAAATGTTTGCATCGCGAGTGTTACCATATTACTGATGAACATTAATCAAATTTGTTATATGACGTATTTATTTTTACTTAAATGCCATCTTGTACAGTAGCAAATTAGTTTTACTTCAATCGGGTGTGAACCTTACGCGCACTCTTTTTTTTCTCTCCAGGGTTTAGTATGGGCAATGTCCTTTTCCTACCTCATCTGGCAGAACAATTCGACCAAATTCAACACCATCGTCGACACTCAACAATATTCATCGAACCAGGCCGTCGAATTGGCCGTCATGGGTTTCATCAGCTTGTGTCTGACTCTGGTCAACGTCATTTGTATTTATGCTGCTGGAATTTTAGTACTAAAGGTAATAAAAAAAAATACATGGCAAAAAACCATGATGATGTTATACGTGATTATTATTACAGGTTAAGGAAGTGGCTCCTTTACGTTCGAGCAGTGCTCGTCATTTCTGGAGACACGACGTGCGTATTGCAAGGGATTATAATAGGACTTTACGTGGCGATGAGGCTAGAAATTTAGCTAATGATTTGTTAGCGAAAAAGAATACCAAATTGGTGAATGGGGATGAAACATGCCAGAGACTACAATAGGAGGTACTCCGAGGCTTACGGGTAAGATAAAAATATTTGAAGGGTTTATAAAGTAACATACCTATGCCTTTTATTACCTTTTAGTCTTAGTTTGGAGCAAAACCGCATGCGCAAATTGCGAGAACGTCTAAACCAGTGGACCTGGTCACCAGCTCCTGTTGAACCAGAAAGGCCAACAATCAGAGACCTCAAATCCCTCTACGAATCCCTCACTGGTGAAAGGTACGAAGGCAACAGGATGGGAATCGGCGGAAACAACAATGGTGTAGGCTCTGGTGTGAATAATGGAAAACCTAGAAGGTAAATGTTTCAATTAAAATATTGACTATGTTTAGATTTGTAATGTGTTGTTTTCATTTCAGGTTAGGGGGTGTTCCTTTGATCAGAACAACGTCGTCCGGAAATACTCCATGGAGCCCTGGGGCACACACGGCAGGCGTCGAAGAGCCTTTGACATTTTTGGAAAGCATTCAGGAAATGAGCGATAATATGCTTAACAAATCATTCAAGTACGTTTAGATATAAATGTGTTTGATTTATCCATTTTGGTACGAATGTCGTCTATAGGCGACATCCACTTAACAGCCTGCGTTTACGAGTGTCGCCTATAAACGACATCCGGTTGCCAAGATTTACTTCAATATTTATCAGCCTAAATTAAATTGAGAAATCTAATTTATTATTGTAACTTTTTGTTACAAGATTATTTAATGTACTACATTTTATATTGCCGTCTCTTTCAAGCACATGGTGGTAGAAAGAGATGAATGATACAAATTATGCGAAATTAAAAGTGAAAAGTTAGCGCGCAAAATTTAAAAATTGAAATGCACATTTCTGCTTGCAATATTTATATACAAGTTGATAAAAGATTAAAGCATATTTTTCAAATCTATTTAATTGGAAATATGTATTAAAAATTGTGCATATATTTTTATTAGTAGCATATGTTTACTGAACCCTCAAAAAATATTTCAACATGCATTTTAAGATATATTAAATTTGCTGACAAAATTTAAATTGTCAAATTCTATTTATAATATCCATATTAATTAACATTACAACTATATTAACATTATTAACAATTAATTAACTAGCAAAGTGTATTGAAAAAATTGTGCACATATTTTTATTACAATTACATGCTTGTTTATTTATTTAAAACAATCAGAAAATGTTTGAACTTACATTTAAATAGTTGCATCAAATTTGCCAGCAAATTTAAATCATTTGATTCTATATATAATATTTATATATAGATAACTTATAGAAAAATACAGCACATTTTTAAAATTGAGTGAATATTTACAAAAAAACATTTTTTATAAAAAATGTACAATACTTCACAGAATGTTATTACTCCTTGTAACTTTCACTTTAATAATAAATAACACTTTAACTGTTAACACTTCAACAATTAACATTTTTAGCAAATTTTATTCATAATTAAATTTATCATCACAATTGAAATATTTAAATGTAACTTATAGTTTGACGTTTCTTCTTACTGACATTTATAAATTAGTGTTGCCCGATGCGTTATTCAATATCGCCCTCTCGCTCTAACATATGGTACCAGAAAGAGACAGGTGATAAAATTTAAGCAAACCACTTGACATTCAAATTAGACGTTGTGAAGTTGTCATCAAGTGTTTAAATGCTAAACTAGTGACCGTTTTCATCAATATAATTTTTAATAATTGCAATATAAGTAGTATAACAAATGTGTAAATAAAGTTTTTCTATCTATTTTCCAGTGTGGTTACTCTAAATTCCGACAAAATATCGAGAGACTTACCGAACTCCTCGGGGGCTCCGAACGTGACCCGTCGCAAATTTGTGGTGACTCCGGCAAAAGTGGATCCTTTAGACCAGTTTTCAAAAAATCAATTAATTGTGAATAAAGATCATAATAGTGTTCGTGCTGTTGAAGATCCAAATAAGACTTTGACGGATGCAGATTCTACAAGTACAAATACTACATTTGTTGTGTCCAGTGTTGTATCTGAAACATAAAATTTGAGGTTAAGTATATAGTATATAAACTTCAACATTGTTTTAATTTTTAAATAACTTAATAATTGTAATACCTTAGTGCCAGCAAATAGTGCTTTAATTATAATGTTGCTTTTATTTCTGGTAAAAATAATATTTATAATTTAAAAGTACAACTAATCAACCTTTTATATAGCTGTTGAGTAAGTAATATTTTGTATATATGTAATAATAATGTAAATAATTAGCTGGACTAAATTGTGTACCAAAATCATAAATTCCAGTGTTCTTATTTAACTATAATATATTTATAGAAAAGTATATAAGCTTAATTAAAACCTAACCTCAAATATATTTATAGATATTAAGTATATGAGCTTAATTAAAACCTAATCCCAAAATTTATTTAGTAAAATTTCATGAATCTGCATTTTGTTCGAAAACTTTGTTATTTCTAGTTGTGTGCTCATAAAATTCAAAAAATTAACAAAATAACTTAAACAAACAAATTTTTGTTATATATTTGTTCTAAAAACTACATGGTGTCCTGAAAGTTTCAAAAAACATATTTTTGTAATTTATTTTAAGATAATAATAATTAATAAAATGCATAACCTTGTAAAAAAATTGTATTTTTTTTTTGCAAATAATTTTCTATGCAACAATTTGTTTACAATAAAAATCTTGATATTAATAATTAATAAATAAATACCATTAATAAACTATATTATTGGTGCTCAAAAGACTCACACAAAATTTGATTTTAAAAGTTCTTTTTTTGAATACCTTGAGCACTTTTTAATTTTAAAATAGACCTTGTAATAAATTTCTAACAATTATTTATTTAAGTTTGTTCTATCTCAAAATAAGATAATAAAAAAAATCAGAAGACTTTAATTAGTAATTATTAAATTAAAAAACTAAATAATGTACAAATTGTTACTTTTCTTTTTATTTTTTTTTAAAACTATATCATATATGTGATATGAGAAAAATATTACCAAATGTTCATTTTCTTCTATTACAATATATCTTTAATTAGAAATAAGTCGTTAATTGGCAAATTAGCAAATTTCAAATTGCAAACAGCCATTTAGCAACTAGATTTCAAATCCGTATGAATCAGTTGTTACTACACAGGATACAGAAACACACAAAATAATAATAATAATATTAAAAATAATAATAATAGTAAATTAATTTGTTTAAAATTTTTATGTAGAGCATATATAGTGGATTTATATATTAAAAAAATACCAATTGTGCTCGAAATGTTTATATTAATTTGTTTATTAAATAATAATATTTTATAAGTTTATTATTCAATAAATAATAATTTTTACTAATTTATTAAAAATTTGAAAAAAAACAATATTTTTAAAGTTATGTGCAAAAATAGGACTAAATATTAAATTATTGTTAATTATATAATTGAACCAAAAATAATTATTAGTTTATATTAATTCTGAATTCAAGAAAAAGTAAGTTTTATTATTAATATTTTGATTTTTATTTATTATCTCATTTTGAGATAGAATAAACTTAATTAAATTATTGTTAAATGTATTACAAAGTCCATTTTAAAATTAAAAGATGCACAAAATATTCAAGAAAAAAAAACTTTTTTCTAAATCAAATTTTGTGCAAGTCCTTCGAGCACCAACATAGATTATTAAAAATATTCATTTATTAATTATTAATATTAAGATTTTTATTATAAATAAATTGTTGCATAAAAAATTATTTACAAAAAAAAAATATATTTTTACAAAGATATGCATTTTAATAAATCTATTTCTATCTTAAAATGAATTACAAAAATATGTTTTTTGAAACTTTTAGAATATAATGTAGTTTTTAAAAACAAATATATAAAAAAAATTGATTAACTTATTTTGTTCATTTTTTTTTAATTTTATGAGCACACGATCAGAAATAACAAATATTTCAAACAAAATGCAGATATTTGGATTAAATTATGTAAAATTTTATTTTTATTTAGCAATTTTATTCCTGTCAATCATATTTTTATATATTATTTTTAATATTAGTATTTTTCTATTTTTATAGTATGTTTATTATCTTTAATAATTTTTATATTATTTTTGCGTTGTTATATTATTTTTATTTATTTTATTATTTTTTATATATTTATAATATTACATACTTAATTTAAATAATAATAATAATAATAATATTTATAAAAATAATATAACAAGGCAAAAATAACTTTTTCATTATTTATATAAATATCTCTCTTACTCTTTTTATATATTAATATTAGTCAACTTAACTTTTTGTACAAATCAATATTTCTCATTTATTATCTCTATATATATACATATATATATATATATATATATATATATATATATATATATCAATCTCCCTCTACCTCTCTCTTTCTGTCTCTTTCTCTCTCTCTACCTCTCTCTTTCGTTCTCTTTCTCTCTCTCTACCTCTCTCTTTCTGTCACTTTCTCTCTCTACCTCTCTCTTTCTGTCACTTTCTCTCTCTTTCAGACTCTTTCTGTCTCTTTTTCTCTTCACCTTTCTCTTTCCGTCCCATCCTCTCTCTACCTTTCTCCTTCTGTCTCTTTCTCTCTCTCGCTCTACATCTCTCTTTCTGTCTCTTTTTCTACCTTTTTCTTTCCGTCTCTCTCTCTACCTCTCTCTTTCTGTCTCTCTCTCTACCTCTCTCTTTCTGTCACTTTCTATCTTCCTACCTCTACCTCTATATATATTTTTATCTATTTTTTTTTTGAAAATTTCTTTATTATTTATAAACTATTTTTATTTATATTAAAATCTCCCTTTTTCGTACTTTTTTTTATCCCTCTGTTATGTAAATATTAGTCATGATTAGTTATCAATCTTTTTTTTAATCTCTTACTCCTCTTCTAATAATATTTTGTAGGAAATAACTTCTTTATTATTTATAAACGATTTAAGATTTTGATCTAACAATTTATTTTATCTAATTTTATTTATATATATATATATATATATATATATATATCTCCCTTTGTCTCACTCTCATTTTTCCATCTCTCTTTTATTTAAATTCTAGTCAATCTTTCTTTCTCTGAATATCAATCATTTTCTTTCGCTTTCTTTCTCTCTCACTTTCATTCTCTCTTCTTCTCTCTATACACATATATATATATATATATATATATATATATTCTATTATTTAATTTTCTATTCATGTTCTAAAATCTCTCCTATTTCTTTTTCTCTCTCCCTCTCTCTCTCTCTCTCTCTCTCTCTCTCTCTCTCTATATATATATATATATATATATATATATATATATTTTTTTTTGAAATGAATAAAACAGCCAATGCGTCGAATGTAAAGAATTTATTTTAATTTTTTATACGTTTCGAGACTAGATGTGCCTCATCATTCAGCTAAAAGAAATTTACATTATAAAGAAAAAGTTTTAAAAAATGAATTTATATTGGAAAAATTAATTGAAAACAACAATTATACACTTCAGATCAGGAAAAACCACACTATATTAACACAATTTACAACACCACAATCACATGATACTACTGTAGGAAAGCAAAAATAATTTAAGAAAAGACCAAAAAAGGTAAAAGTAAAATTGTATGAAACACATAATTATGTTTTTAACAGACAGCATAGCAACGCAGTTTGACTTATTTCCTCATTATTAATCCTCAAGATATATATATATATATATATATATATATATATATATATATATGTATATATATAAATATTGGTCAATCTATCTACTTCTATATCTAAGTCTCTCAGTTTATATCTCAGTCTCTCTCTACATGTTCTTCTCTCTCCCGTTCACATTCTCTCTCTCTCTCTCTCTATATATATATATATATATATATGTATATATATATATATATATGTATATATATATATATATATATAATATATATATATGATGATATATATCCTACGTCAAAGTACTGGGTTCGAGCAAAAAATTGCAAACATGATATCATGCAGTAGTAATATTCCCCTTTTCTCCACAAAAAGATATCAAAATTATGTTTCTTATTAAAAACCGCCTCTGTTGGACACTGTGATGTTAAATAGCAACTAGAAACCTCTCACACTCCTAAATCTTGATTCGAGATAAAACCTACAACTGCGTTATGGGACGACGAAATACGATTTTTGATGCAATCTTCAAGATATTAATCTCAATCAATTACTATTATTTATTTATATATTTTTTCCCAGTACAATAATCCAGAATGCCTTCCGGCGTGATGTTCTGCGTCTGCATACCGACTGCGAACCACGAGCACGTGCTGCTCCACGGTGACCGTTCGCCTGCTTCATTGAGCGGGAATCGCAACCAGTACGCTTCACCAGTTAGCAACCATCAGCGTCATGTGTCTCCGACATCGGGAACACGTAGACAACACCAGGACGCCGTTAACCAGAGACGGAGATCTCTGACGGACGAAGGCCAGGTCAGAGTCGACGTCGAGATAAGGGATAAGAGGTAAAATCATAGACAAAAATAAAAACTAGTGGTGTATGGCATTGTGCCTTAAGGCAAATTGCTGGAACTTCCCGTACCGTAATGAAGTGTTCGAGAAATTTTAAACGTTTTCAAATATATTATTACAAATACTAAAACTTTCATTATTTTTGCTATCTTGCTATCAATTTATCTCCAGAACATTAACAATCGTCATTTCATTTCGAATTCAATTTCAAAAAAAAAAAATAGTTGCCTAATTTACACAAAATTGAAAAAGTGCTTACGTATGGTCACAGTCTAAACGCATTTGCAAATAATTCTGTGCGACGTTTTCACTTACACTGTGCTTAACTTGGCGGCATTTTCACATTCTTTTCACAGTGCATAAACAGTCTAAGCGCCACTTGGAAAAACATTTGTACCAGGGTGGCGCTTAGACTGTGCTTAGCCTGGGTAATTTTTTGAATTTTTAATCCAAAATTACAAAAATATTTTATGAAAAATAAAAAAAAAGATGTAATATATCCTCAAAAGCAATTGTTTTGACAATACAAGCAGAAAGTTTTTTAGTTCATTCAAATCGGACGCTGAGTTCTCTCAAAAACTCGATTTGTATTTTCTGCACTCTTTGCCACAAATTAATCCCTATCAATAGGGATCGAGCGTTTTTTGAATCATTCAAATCGGTTGATCCGTGCGCCCGAAAACGTGGATGCAAAAATGCGGACATACAAAACACACACGTAAAACAAGTATAGTAATCGCAAAAAAATCGAAAATGAAAATTTGTATATATCTTTACGTTTCAGAGGTTTCTGAACATTTTGGCATACCTTAGAAAAAATAGATATATGTGTGTGTGTGTGCGTGTATGTATGTGTGTGTGTGTGCGTGTATGTATGTGTGTGCGGATACAAATTTTCGTCGACGATTCCGAGAACACTGATCAACCGATTTGAAAAACATTCGATTCGTACTGATAAGGAGACGTGCTGATTAGTTTTTGGCGAAGGCAGGTCTAGCCGTTCCGAAGATACGGGGCAAAAAGTGCCAAAAACGGTAACACGGTTTTTAAAAGAATGGAGCGTCCGATTTTAAAAATTCAAAGACCGTTTTACTTGCATTGACAAGATAAACTACTGAAAAAAAGCCATTTGGCGGTCAAAAATGATCATTAGACAAATGCACATCAAATTATCAGATATTTTATAGAGATTTTAACAATAAGTATAAATTTTGTTTACATTCCTATGGGTTCCGTACCAATGTTTATCAGCTAGACGGCGACGCGGCGCTTACTCGCTTCGATATTTCGTCTCTATGCAGTTGAAGCAGGACGATTGCTTTGAAAAAAAGTTCAGAATTTCCAAAATATTTCAAAATACACTTTTCTTCAAAAGTCTTTTTCAAAAAAAAGTAAATTTATCTCAAAAATTTATAGTTTCTCAAAAATCTAATTTTTCAGAGTGAATTTCTTTCAAAAATGTTAATCTTTAAAACAAAATAATTTTTGGTACGGAAAGTTCCAGCAATTAGCCTTAAGGCACGATGCCATGCGCCCCACTAGTTCAACCATTCAAATCGGTTGATCCGTGCGCCCGAAAACGTGGACGAAATAATACGGGCATACAAAACACACACATACACACACTCATCCATTTTTTCTGGGGTATACCAGTAAAATGTTCAGAAGCCTTCAAAACGTCGAGAAATGGAAAAATTTTCATTTTCGATTTTCGGCCCATTATTATAACTACCCTATGGGTGGTTAATAAGAAAATGGTATCAGGAGTGAGTAATATTGTATTTTTTATAGGTACAATGATCCTGCAAGAAGATACGCCAACCAAAAGAAACAAGGATCAAGAAACAACTTGGACAAAGACGTGCCGATGGAAAAGGTAAATTCTTTAGTACATCTTTTAGCATTTTATAAAAAAGTCCGTTCTGAATTTGTGTCAGGTCTTGGATGAATTGCTGAAGAAGCTGTACGTGGAACATGCGACCTGGTGTAGTGATAAATCAGGGAACTATTTCGAGGTGTTTTTTCCCGTTGCAGCAGGAGCACCCTGCGAGAATATGTTGCACTGTTTGACCGAGTTGGGGATTGGGCGGACTTTGAATTCAGTCGTCAAGTAAGAAAATTATCAGCATTTGCTGGTAAAACATATATTTTACCCATTTTCTTAATATATTTAAGTAAGTATTGTTGCAAATCAGAAATAAAGCCTAATATTCATGAAACCGCAGTGTATCAAATAAAGATAACTAAATTATTGGCAGGGTACAGCGATGTGGATAATATAGACAATAGTGATCAATGCGATTAATAATAAGTTTAATTTTAAGTCGCATGATAAAAATAATCATTGGTGCAATGCCAGAAGGCTGATCCATAGTATGAGAGCACAATATTTAATTAGGACTCTTTCCCACTCTTGCTTATAGTTCACTTATAACTTCTCCAGCTTCTCCAGGGTTCCATCATATTTTAAAGTAAAACTTCGTTAGGCGCGACTTGGGTGTAAATCTGTACAAATGCAACGGAAGTACGTTACGGCCGAACTGTTCGTCATTCGCTCTCGATAATATCATTTCTATACGGGTCGATTGTGATTAGTCGTCGCATATGTGAATAGAGATCTGTCGATGTATCCTTACCGATATCAACAAGGAAATCGGCATAGATAAATAAGCATTTTAAAGTTACATCGTAGTACTAATCTTGATTTAATGAAAAATGCCTGAATCAGAAGAATATTTTACCCTGATCCTTGAAAATAATAAAACAAATTAAACATTTGTGCCGTGTACTAAACGTAAGTTTATTGATTAGAAATTATTTCTATATTATTCGTAGTTTCTATAAATCTTTGAAGTTATTAAAATGGAAAATATTTCGACAGATATTACAGCTGTCCAAATAATGAGATTATATCGCTCGCGAAAAAGTAAAAAAAAACAAGCAGTCAATGAATGTATGTTAATTTTGATTACATGAAGTTCTTCAAACACAATTATTACACGATGAGTGAAATTGTGAAAACAATATTTGTTTAGGCGTTGTTTAACATAACCCACTGTGTGAACGAATATTATAGAACTTATTAATCAGAAATTACTTCATTTCTCTAATGAAGATTCAAGTCGTAAATGCTAATTACAATGATAAACCGATCATGTCGTATTTGAAGTATGACTTTAATTACATTATTGTTTTCAAATATTATACACATTTTTAAGGCTATTATTTCACTTATCATGTAATAATTGTGTTTGAAGAACTTCATGTAATTAAAATTAACATACATTCATTGACTGTTTGTTTTTTTTTTACTTTTTCGCGAGCGATATAATCTCATTATTTGGACAGCTATAATATCTGTTTTGCTTCAAAAATATTTTCCATTTTAATAAATTCAAAGATTTAAAGAAACTACGAATAATATAGAAATTAATTGAACAAACTTACGTTTAGTACACGGTACAAATGTTTAATTTGTTTCATTATATTCAAGGAACAGGGTAAAATATTCTTCTGATTTAGGCATTTTGCATTAAATCAAGATTTGTACTACGATGTAACTTTAAAATGTTTATTTATTTATGCCGATTTCTTTGTTGACGCCGGTACGTATACAACGACAGGTCTCTATTCACAAACACGACGATTAATCACAATCCACCCGTATAGAAATGATTTCATTGAGACCGAATACGTACAGTTCGGGCGTAACGCAATTTCCGTTGCATCCTCACAGATTTACACCCTAGTCGCGCCTAAAGAAATTTTACTTCAAAAACTGAAAGAACAAGAATGACAAAGAATGTTGTAGATGTTAGACCAATCGAGCCACAAGGGGAAAACAAAAGGAATGATCAAGGCATAAAAATAGAAGTTTGAGAAAAATAAAGAGAACTATAAACAAGAGAGGATAAATGGTATTAGAGTATCAATAACAACAATTATAATACCATCTGTTATCTTTCTAGTGTGATGCCTTGCTCCGTCGTCTATAACGGCATGAGAAACAATGAAGTCGACGAAGAAGAAATAGTGTAAGTATCTTAATATTTCCATATATATATATATATATATATATATATATATATATATATATATAATCTATTTCTATTTCTAGTCCAGTAGAAGGTGGCGGCCTTTGGGACAACTTCGTAGACTCGATTCGTTCAAAATTGACGGTGAAACAAGTCGTGGACGGTGTCAGAAGCGGCGGAGAGTTGTCCTTTGATTACATATTATTGATAGTAACCGCAGAGTAAGAAATAATAATAATAATTATATAATGAATTAGAACAATAGTATATTGTTTGTGTTTGTTAGTTCTTTGGCAGCACTTGGTCTGGTAGAGAACAACGCTTCTAACATCGTCGCAGCAATGTTAGTGTCACCACTAATGGGTCCAGTGATGTCTATTACATTTGGATCGATTATTTCTGACAGAGAATTAATGGTAATATAATAAGACAATGTACCCAAGTAAGTAAGATAAATCCTTAACAGAGTCTTTTCCTTTTGTTTCTATTTTTTCAGCGAGTAGGTTTTATAAGTTTGGTTTTGGGAATGTTTATATCTTGCGTTTTTGGTTTTTTCTTCGGATTAATTTTGGGGACTACAGAGATGCCCTGGGGTTTTGGAGATTGGCCCACTGAGGAGATGAAAGGACGGTAAGAAATTATAATAGATAATGTATATATTTGCAGTTCGATTTTATGGCATAACAGAAAAATGTTACAATAAAGCCATGTTATGAAGAACTTTCCATACTAAATATTAACAAAAGGCATGTAGTTTGTATGCAGTCAAGCGTATTTCTCAGATTGTCAGATAGAAAACCTTACCTAAAAACCGCACAAATGTCAAATAAAACGATGTTAGGGTCTTTCTGACTCAGCTCCATAACATACGAGTGACGTTGCAGTTTATGCGTAAAACGCCTGAATGAACAGCAATTACTTGTCATTTCGACAGTATTCAGTATGATTCAATTACTAAAAATCAACTATCTTTATTATATTTGAAATTTGAATTTCAAATCTGAACGGTAGTTGCAAACGCGGGAACTTCACACTCGAAGTATTTTGTTCATCATGTTCGTGCAGTAATTTTGTTTCAACTCGGTTTGTTATCCAATTTTAGATTTTAAACATTTTTTTATATATAATTTTGTTCGAAACAATTTAAATTGTTATATACAGATTTGTAGATATTTTTATTATCTTTTTAATGATATATAATAGTATATACATGTTTGAACAAATTGTTGAAGAAATTTGACGGAATATGTAGTGTAGACATATTGGTTTACCAAAATGGCGTCATACCATTCAGGATTAAACTTTTTTTTTATAATAATTTTGTTGCACAGTTGCATAATGTATGGAATTTGGAACGTAACATAGCCTTGCCATAACATTTTTTTGTTATGCGGCAGAATCGGTCCCTAAATCTTAAATATTGCTATTTTCCAGTGGTAACGCCCGTTCCCTCTGGATGGGCGTACTCTGGGCTCTAACCTCCGGCACTGGCGTAGCAGTGGCTTTGCTTAATGGTAGCGCGGGGCCACTTATCGGTGTGGCCATATCTGCTTCGTTACTACCACCGGTAGTAAATTGTGTAAGTATACAGAAATATAAAGTATAGCAATATACATATAATGTTTTGATAAATTAATTATGCTTTTTGTCCAGACACTTCAAAAAATGTCCAGACACTCCAAAAAATGTCCACACTCCAAAAAATTGTTTAGAGTCTAAACTTTAGACAGTCCAAAAAAATGTTTAGGCAGTACAAAAAAATGTTTAGACATTCCAAAAAAATGTTTAGACAGTCCAAAAAGATGTTTAGACATTCCAAAAAATTGTTTAGACATTCCAAAAAAATGTTTAGTCAGTCCAAAAAAATGTTTAGACAGTCCAAAAAAAAATGTTTAGGCAGTATAAAAAAATGTTTAGAAACTCCAAAAAATGTTTAGGCACTCCAAAAAAATGTTTAGACACTCTGCAACTTAATCAGACACTTTTCTTTTTTAGGGTTTATACTGGGCTTTGGCTTGTATCTGGTTGAGATATCCTGGTATACGGATACCGCATATTAAAGGTAAATCTGATAAATGAATTGAGGAAATTGATATTTAAATTAGTTTTGTATGGCGTCATGCCTTGAGACAAATTGCTGGAACTTGCCGTACCGAATTGCCGCCTTTGCCAAAAACTAATCACCACTTCTCCCAATCATTATGAATTGAATGTTTTTTAGATCATTCAAATCTGATGCTTCGTTCTCTCAAAAACTCGATTTCTATTTTCTGCACTTTTTGCTCCGTGTCTCCAAAACGGCTGGACCTGTCTTTGCCAAAAATTAATGAGCACATCTCCCTATTTAGATCCATACCAGATATTTATAATCTTATTTTAGAAAGTTCTGAGAGAATTCTATCTATAAACAGAATTCCTTACTAGTGTGATATCAACTTATTTATACTTATATACTTTTGATCAATTTAGAACATTATAATAATCTTTCTAATTATCTATCCCATCATAAGATAATTTGTTTTGATTTCACTGTCTATCTTATCACTATCTAATATAAAAAAAATCAGGTTACGACATCAACTAAAAGTACTCAATCGACTTCTTTTTTTCATGCCCTCCTTTATCATACTGTAAGATAATAAATCAAGCTTATTCAAAAACTTATGATAAAAGATCAAACTTAATTATTACATTTTTTTTATTTTTCAGGGGAGCCCTACTTTAGTAACGAGACAGCCTATGAGCCCCTCTATTCGGACTACATTCCCATAGAATTCGCAGTCAATGGAGTCGTATCAGCCTGCCTGACTATTATTAATGTCATTTGCATTTTTATCACCGCCATAGTCGTCTTAAAGGTAAATATATATATACATATATATATATATATATATATATATATATATATTTAACTTCCCGTAGGGTAAGTTATTGTAATGGGCCGAAAATCGGAATTGAAAATTTTTACATTTCTCGACGTTTTGAAGGTTTCTGAACATTTTGGCATACCTCAGAAAAAATGGATGTGTGTGTGTGTGTATGTGTGTGTGTGTGTATGTATGTGTGGATACAAATTTCCAGTCACGTTTTAGGGCGCACGGATCAACCGATTTGAATGGTTCAAAAAACATTCGATTCCTATTGATAGGGAAAAGAGCTGATTAGTTTTTGGCAAAGGCAGGTTCAGCCGTTTCGGAGATACGGAGCAAAGAGTGCGGAAAATAGGAATCGAATTTTTGAGAGAACGGAGTATCCGATTTGAATGATCTAAAAAACATTCAATTAATAATGATTGGGAGAAGTGTTTATTAGTTTTTGGCAAAGGCAGGCCCAGCCATTTCGAAGATACGGAGCTAAATATGTAAAAAATGGCAGTTTTTGAGAGAACTAAGCGTCCGATTTGAATGATTCAAAAAACTTTCTGCTTGTCTTAACAAAATAATTGATTTTGGAAAAAAAAATTTTTGTTCGATTTTTTTTTTTTTTTTTTTTTAGTTTTTTGTTGAAACAAATAATTTCAACTTTGCAATTCAGTTTATATAATTCTTATAAATATTAGACAATGTTACAATATTTATAATAATCTATTTGAAAACATTCAGTATTCCTCGAACATTTCGTTACGGTACGGGAAGTTCGAGCAATTTGCCTTAAGGCACGATGCCACCCACCCCACTAGTTATATATATATACTAGATGACCCGACAGACGTTGTCCTGTACTATTCAAAAGTTCCAATTTTTTCATCTGCCAAACAATATACTGTATCTTATATTATTTTATTTCTGTTATCATTCAATCGACTGAGGAAATCTGTTTATTTTGAAAGCATTATAATTAATTATCTTACCTTTCTAGGTGAAAGAAGTGGCCTCTCCGTACACGTCCAGTCCGGAACTGAGAAGATTCTGGGAGAAGGACATCAGGGTCGTCAGGAAGACCAACAGGAGCACCCTGCGCAGGCCGAGGACCAATCTGGGACAGGCCAAGGACGAGTCAGTATACAATTTATAATATAATGTCTTTGGATAAAACAAAATTACGGCCTACATGCTATGTCGACAGGGAACTGTACTAACGCGTTGACAAACTCGAGGGAAAAATGAAAAAGATCATTACTATCGAGCAAATTATTAGCGCAATATAAAAGACTTAAAGAGAGGACTCTACTGACCAGCAAATTAAAAAATAAAAACATAGATAAATAAAAAAAATAAAAACATAGATAAATAAAAAAATAAAAAAAGAGACCTTACTGACGAGCAAATTAAATACACTTATGGAAATGAGAAAAAGACTATACTGGGCAACTTAAAACTAAGTGAAATATAAAAAAGATTCTACTGGCCAGCAAACTAAATATCGATTTGTAAGAATAAAAATGAGACTATACTGACCAGCAATTTAAATATTCGGGTAGTAAAATATAAGAGAAAATTAAATAAAAAACTGGGTATATTATAAAAATGACTGGTGGGGATCAAATTGAATATTTTTAACTTCCCGTAGGGTAGTTATAGTGATGGGCCGAAAATCGAAAATGAAAATGTTTGCATTTCTCGACGTTTTCAAGGTTTCTGAACATTTTACTGGCATACCTAAGAAACCAAATGGATGTGCGTGTGTGTGTGTTGTGTATGTCCGCATTTTTTCGTCCACATTTTCGGGCGCACGGATTAACCGATTTGAATGGTTTAAAAAACATTCGATCCCTATTGATAGGGAGAAGTGCTGATTAGTTTTTGGCAAAGGCAGGTCCAGCCGTTACGGAGATAAAGAGCAAAGAGTGCAGAAAATACAAATCGTGTTTTTGAGAGAACGGAGGATCCGATTCGAATGATCTAAAAAGCATTCAATTTGTAATGATTGGTAGAAGAGGTGATTAGTTTTTGGCAAATGTAGGTCCAGCCATTTTGAAGATACAGAGCTAAATGTGCAAAAATGGCAGTTTTTGTGTGAACTAAGCGTCCGACTATACGGTAGCACTTTTTCAATTTGGTGTAAATTAGGCGACTATCTTTTTTTTAATTAAATTCGAAATGATATTTATTGACGATTGTTAATGTTCTAGAGATGAATTGATTTATGATTTACATTTGATTTGCTCACTCAGATATAACAAGATTGGAAAAATAATTAAAGTTACGGTATTTGTAATAATATATTTGAAAACGTTTAAAATTTCTCGAATATTTCATTACGGTACTGGAAGTTCTAGCAATTTGCCTTAAGGCACGATGCCATACACCACTAGTTTTCTTAATGGTGTAAAGTTTTTTTTAATTTAGATTCATGAAGAGTTTCAAAGGAGTACCAAGGGTCAGTATGGAATCTGCTGTGGAGCAGGCCTTAAGACAAGCCGTGGACGACGACACCTTCAGGAAAGTGAAAAGGGTCAGCTATTCGCCTTTGGCAGCAGAAGAGGTACTTATTGGTCTTACATCTAAATTATATATACCATCTATCTACAACTTACCACTTTCAGACAGCTACTCAATTGGGGTTGACATCACCAGACATCTCATCGGCTTCTGGAACAGGCCAAGGATCCGGCGGGGCCCTTGCAACACCTGGAGCCCTACGAAATTCCACTGTCAACGATTTGGCTGCTTTGGATAAATTGATAACCACACTGCTCCAGACGCAGCAGCAGAACAGGAGCACCCCTATGCTGAACAGGATCAGACCACAATCGAGGTAAAGGAAGTAATATATAATATATATATATATATATATATATATATATATATATATATATATATGTGTATATATACTAGCTGACCCGGCAAACGTTGTTTTGTTAAGTAAGGTTTATTCTAAGCAATTTCTAGAGAATCAGAAATATTAATACTTTTAGTGCATAAGGATGTATTGTTTGAATGCTATATACAATGAGGTATTATAAAAACAATAAACCCCATTAGTTTGTCTATATTTTGTCAATACAATCAAACTGGAAATTTCATACACTTTCCATAGAAAACATGATATAATCCAATCCAAGTCTTTTTTGGTATTTCGACTTATTGATTACGTTTCAAGTATTTCAGATTCTTTTTGGATTCTGGATTTTGTGTATAATTCTAAATAATACTACTGAGCTTAAACAACATTTTCAAATTTTTGCGAGGAGAGATAGAAAATGAATTAAGTATTTCTTCTTTGACCTGCTTTTTGAAAAGTTTCAAGTAACATTCAATGAATTAAAGTAAATTTAATAAAAAGTATATATGTAGAGCAGGGCGAGGCACAAAGGTCCAATTTGACTTTGAGCAAATATAAATTATATTGTGAAAACCAAACTAATTATATCACAACAAATAACACATTTCAAACGAACAATTATCTGACTACGTTCCGAAAAACTGCCAGCTACTTCATCATTGTAGAAATGTGCTTTCTTGATGTCTTTCAAAAAATTGTTATCTAGACCTTTTTACCCCATAGGCGGGGTAACTTGGAACGGCCGCGTGGCAAACAGGTTTAATGTCTTATTTTAATTTTAAAGGTATTTTACAAAATATTTACATTTTTAACTAATGCTAAAAAACTTCCAACGGATGAAAATACTTTTAATATGGGTTTTCAAAAATTACCGTTTATCTCCCGATAGCAAAGTCATGAGAATCAAGGTTATAGCTCGTTATACATCTTTTTCCCTCTACTTTCAAATATTGTTGTTAAACAATGCTCAAATTTGCTGGTTTTTGACACATCGGTGGTGAATCTTTTTAACCCCGGACCTTAATATATTACTATCTATTCTTCGATAAATTCTGGGAAATTATAACTGTGAAAATGTTATTCGACAAAATGTCCCTTTGATCGATACCAAATTTAGGTTCTGAATTTAAATAATATAAATAAAAAATAATATAATCTTGAAAATGTTTTATAAATACCTATGAGTATATAATTATACAAATGAGATCTTTCAGAGCACCGTGTTTAAGAAAAATATGCCAAAAAGTGCATTTTCATATTAACATTTCAAAAAAGTTGATATTTTGAGTTTATAGTAACACTTGAGGACCGTTTAATAACGTTTTTGCGTTTAAATAAAACTATAAACAAAACTACTTTCCACAATTTAATCAAAATTAAATAATTGAACATCACCTGTCAAAAACGTTTGACATTTGACGTATGATCCGTCCATTGTTTCATTCAAATTACGCTTCTACAAAAATATTCAAATTAAAAATGTAAAGTTTCTACGCGATTTTGAAATAATATCTCACCTTTCCGACAACCTACTGACTAGCACGAATTCTTCAAGACTAAGATTGGCTAAATCGGTTTAGCCGTTTTCGAGTTTTAGCGGATCATTTTATCGAGAGCTCCATTTTTATATATAAGAAGATAATAAATAATTATTATTTATTACCAGGTCTCTTCGTTCAAATTCGAGTACGACCAATAGTACCGGAAATTCGTCCGGGCAGCTTCCGACGATTCCCGAAAATTTGCGAAGACCCGGATCGTGGTCCGAGAGGGCTCTGAAAACGCTGGCAAACGCGCCCCACAGATTGAGCGCCTCTTTGAGAGGAGATTCGAATGCGAACGATGACGAGGGTGATAGACTTACAATGAATGCCTTATAGAAAACTTGGTAGAAGAGTTAGTTCATTAAGGGGCACAACTAGTGTAACCGCCGAAAAAAGGTGATTTTTGGGAATTTATATTGAAAAAACTACTTTATCAATCATTTCAAAATTTTAGAAATATATTTATACATGTTTTAAGAATACATAGTAAAATTTTTGAAGAAAAAAATTTAATTTTTTTTTAAGTTATTGTCGATATCCAACGGTGCGACAAAAAAGGCCCTTCACTGCTGCAATGATTCCGGCCTTCTATATGGATGAAGTTAAAAAAAAAAAACTCACATTAAACTAGATAATATTGTCTGTGAAATGAACTACGTTAAAGAAAAAAAATCAAAAATTGACAAAATGACGGCGTTTAAAAAAAAAGTCGAATTTTACCCAAAATTTTGGTCGTTTTGGACTGCCAAAATTCGATTTTTGGTCCGATCAAAAAATCGATAGTTCATTTTACGGAGAACTATATATAGAACATGTAAAAAAAATTTGATAGTGATCGGATCATTTGTTTTTGAGTAATCGCTGCAGCAAATTAGGAAAATGCTGTTTCGAGAAAAACGCGTTTGAAGATAAAATGATCGTTATACTATAATATATATATACGAGGTCTGTTCAAAAAGTACCCGGAATTTTCGTTTTTTCAAAAAAATATTTATTTATTCGTCTACATTAATGTGGTCCCCTTCAAAGTAGTCCCCCCCAGATATAATACACTTATGCCAGCGTTTTTTCCAATTTTCGAAGCACCCTTGATATTCACTTTTTGATATGTCCTTGAGCACTCTCAGCGATTCGGCCTTTATTTCTTCAATCGAGGAAACCGCCGTCCTTTCATGGGTCTCTTCAACTTTGGGAATAGGAAAAAGTCACACGGAGCCATATCTGGTGAATTTTTGCACTTTGCAACACTTTATTTCATTTTTTACGCAAAATTTAATACAAATTCTTTGACTTTTCAATTCTTCCATTGTAAAAATCGCCGAGCTCAGAAAAACACGTCGAACCTTAGC
Source organism: Ctenocephalides felis (assembly GCF_003426905.1). Lineage (NCBI taxonomy): Eukaryota > Metazoa > Arthropoda > Insecta > Siphonaptera > Pulicidae > Ctenocephalides > Ctenocephalides felis. The sequence goes on along the minus strand of NW_020539726.1, from coordinate 42,343,607 downwards.
GACTACCACAGACAAAGTAAACAGTGAATATAGCTGAAAATTTCATCATACTTTAGGGGCATGTATACCAACACAATAAAAAAAAATTTTGACAATCAGACACTCCAGACCCGCGAAATTTAATTATTAGTAATTCCGGGTACTTTTTGAACAGACCATGTATATATGTTGAAAGTGTTTAAATTTGATTTTGAAATGTATGATTGATTTCTTGGAGGGCGAAACATCAAGTAAAAAATATAAATAAAGTAAAGATTTTTCAAAACATCTTTATTTCTCATACGTTTCGACGTAAAATTCTACGTCATCGTCAGTGGTTTTGAATTTCTTAGATTATCACTTACACATATTAATACAGCTTGTAAAAATTAATAATTGCAAACAAGCACCAAATGTCAGTAATTTCTTTTTTATAAAGAATAAAAAATAAAAAAATAATTAACAAATAGAATATTATACGTAAGCACTCATGTTCCGAGGCAAGCTAGACAAGAAATCATTTCTTAATATTAATTATTATATTAATTATCCAATTATTAATTTTTACAAGCTGTATTAATATGTGTAAGTGATAATCTAAGAAATTCAAAACCACTGACGATGACGTAGAATTTTACGTCGAAACGTATGAAAAATAAAGATGTTTTAAAAAATCTTTACTTTATTTATATTTTTTACTTGATGTTACGCCCTCCAAGAAATCAATCATATATATATATATATATATATATATATATATATATATATATATATATATATATATATATATATATATATATATATATATTGTAGAGTTTCGAATAAGAATCCAAAAATAATAATAAAAAAAAACAAGAAAAGTTTTTAATAAACAATTTCTTTATTTAATTATTTGTTTCCTGCCGACGTTTCGGAACTAGGTACGTTCCATCTTCAGGACATCTGTCAAGAAACATGATCTTGATGAGATTTGAGCAAACAATATGTTTAGGAAAAGAAAATAGATTTTTCTTAAATAATAAATTAATTGCAAAAAAAATATAATAATGTACAGAAATATGATAATATGATCAGAATAAAAATGATAAAAATAAATGAGTGGATTATCAGAACAGGATATTAAACATAATAGAAATTTTATCCAAATTAATATTAATCCAAAGATCTTATATTATGAAAGTTGCGTCTTTAGGAGATTATTCGCGGAGAGTTGTCTTATTCTTATGAATGTTTCTAACAGTGTCAACATTAGATCAGATCACAACCTATTACATGATTCATATTTAAATTTTTTACACTTTTTGACAAACAATTAATATCGACTTCCTTTTAAGTTCAATAATTTAAGTATTTACACCCTAACATTAAAAAAACACACACATACAATCTCACAGTTCTCGTTTCAAGTGTTTACACGTGTTACATATGAACCAACAAATACAATTAGTTCGCTTCCAAAAGCCAATAGCATAACATCGAGAAAACAATATTATTTGTGTTTTCAAATAATAATTTTAAAAAAGACAAATCTTCTAGTAATTTTGATTTACAAAATCTAATTATTCGGCGGAAAAATAACTCACAAATTCATTTTTTGTTAAAAATCTTGTTTAGTGAAAAAGTGCTAACATATATTCAAACATACAGGTAATTAATTCAATTTTGTCATTAACCTTTTCTTAAAAATTTTCCATAACTTTCAAAAAAAAAAAAAAATTCTATTATGTTTAATATCCTGTTCTGATAATCCACTCATTTATTTTTATCATTTTCATTTTGATCATATTATCATATTTTTGTACATTATTATATTTTTTTGCAATTAATTTATTATTTAAGAAAAATCTATTTTCTTTTCCTAAACATATTGTTTGCTCAAATCTCATCAAGATCATGTTTCTTGACAGATGTCCTGAAGATGGAACGTACCTAGTTCCGAAACGTTGACAGTAAACAAATAATTAAATAAAGAAATTGTTTATTAAAAACTTTTCTTGTTTTTTTTTATTATTATTTTTGGATTCTTGTTCGAAACTCTACAAAATATACACAAATCCAAGATTTTACCATTCAATATATATATATATATATATATATATATATATATATATATATATTAAATTTATTTATTATAATTTTGATGTTGAAATATGTGATATTCAGTTTTCAGGACAATACATCAATTAAAAAATTTGTATGACTTTAAAACATTTTTATTTTTTCCATACGTTTCGACACATTGTTTTGTGTCATCTTCAGTGGACTATGTAATTGAATTAATCCTAATTATTTCATATTATAAATGTTCACAATGCACTATCCTAATTATTTCATATTATAAATGTTCACAATGCAACAAAAAACCAATCTTTGTCATTTTAAATTGAACAAAATCATACAAATTTTTTAATTGATGTATTGCCCTGAAAACTGAATATCATATATACGAGGTGTGTTCAAAAAGTACCCGGAATTACTAATAATTAAATTTCGCGGGTCTGGAGTGTCTGATTGTCAAAATTTTTTTTTTATTGTGTTGGTATACATGCCCCTAAAGTATGATGAAATTTTCAGCTATATTCACTGTTTACTTTGTCTGTGGTAGTCGCTAAGGTTCGACGTGTTTTTCTGAGCTCGGCGATTTTTACAATGGAAGAATTGAAAAGTCAAAGAATTTGTATTAAATTTTGCGTAAAAAATGAAATAAAGTGTTGCAAAGTGCAAAAATTCACCAGATATGGCTCCGTGTGACTTTTTCCTATTCCCAAAGTTGAAGAGACCCATGAAAGGACGGCGGTTTCCTCGATTGAAGAAATAAAGGCCGAATCGCTGAGAGTGCTCAAGGACATATCAAAAAGTGAATATCAAGGGTGCTTCGAAAATTGGAAAAAACGCTGGCATAAGTGTATTATATCTGGGGGGGAACTACTTTGAAGGGGACCACATTAATGTAGACGAATAAATAAATATTTTTTTGAAAAAACGAAATTTACGAAAACTTTTTGAACAGACCTCGTATATATATATATATATATATATATATATATATATACTCTTTAAATGACTGTAACTCAAAAACTATTCAAGATATCGATTTAAAATTTTGGTATGTTATTTTTAAAGGTATAACCTATCGAAATGTGGAAAAATTGAAAATTCGATTTCTTGAAAATTTCACACTAGTTGTGCCCCTTAACTTAATAAAATTAAAATAAATAAAAACCACCACCATTTATTTATTATAATGAATTTTTATTATTTTTTTAAACTATTTTCTTTTGCATAGTTTTTTCACTTCAACATATACATGTACTTTTTTTTGAAAATTTTGCAATTGGTTGGGATCGTGTTAATAATGGTTTGAATCCAGAATAAGCAAATATCACAACCAGTTCCTTGGTTGAAATGAATCAATTAAAAATCAATCCCATTACGTATATTAGTTTATTTATATTTATAAATAGTTTATAGAATATTTATTTAGTAACATTCAAATGATTGTGTCGCAGCTTTTACAGAGAATTTATTGCAATATTATTATTATTATCATTATTAAAATAAATATAGTGTACGAGTAAATTAACAATAACAACAATAGTAATAATATTCAGACCGGCTGAATTAATATTTATAATAGTGCATTCGAAAAAATACGATAGTATAAAATCGGAATGAAGGCGTTTTTATATTCCTACTGCAGCAGAAAATAAATGAATTATAAAATATAAATTATATATATATATATGTAATATATATATATATATATATATATATATATATATATATATATATATATATATATATTAAATTAAATAGTAATGTTGATTTATTTGTTAAAAAGGATGAATAATTTTGTATTATTTTTCCCTGCTGCAGCAAGTATATAAAAAACAAAACTAAACTGCTCCCTTTGACATTAATCTAAAAATACAAATATCGTTTTAGAATATAGCGCAGTTTTAGAAAGTTTACATTAATATCATCATATTTTTAATATAGATAGTATTGCTTGAGAATAATTTGATTTGATATAACATTTATATAATACAATATAATATAATGATTGTTTGTTGTAATTTTTTTTTGTTCTTTATTCGTTTATTTATTTATTTAGTTAGTTATATATTTATTTGTTTATTTATATCACAGAGTATATCCATACGAAAAGCCATACGAAGGGAAAAGAAGTATCGATATAAGAAATCTAGTTAATTATAGTATAGTAGCTCCTACTAGAAAACTTAGTTCAGTGCATTTTAGTAGTGCGTTTTCAGTGATTATATAATTAGTTTATATTTATGTTGCACTTAGAACTAATTCAAATATATGACGGACAGTACTTTCATTCATACAGATGTTTATTAACCAATATCGATTTACTCTTCAACCCTCGATTTAAAGAATATTTTTTAGAGCCCCAAAACTAATTTGCTACTGTACAAGATGGCATTTAAGTAAAAATAAATACATCATTAAACAATTTTGAATAATGTATATTAGCAATATGGTAACACTCTCGTGATGCACACATTTATTAGGGTCAACCATTATACACATTTGTATAATAATAAATTATAAATTATATATTTATAATAGCATTAAAAATATGTATAATATATAAAAACTATAACTATATATTGCAATTAAAGTCATACTTCAAATACAACATGATCGGTTTGTCATTGTAATTAGCATTTAGAGAGGAACCTTCATTAGAGAAATGATGTAATTGCTGATTAATAAATTCTATAATATTCGTTCACACAGAGGATTATGTTAAATAACGCCTAAACAAATATTGTTTTCACAATCTCACTCATCATGAAATAATTGTGTTTGAAGAACTTCATGTAAATGAAAATAACATACATTCATTGACTGCTTGTATTTTTTTTTACTTTTTCGCTGGCGATTTAATCTCATTCTTTGAACAGCTGTAATATATGTCTTGCCTAAAAATATTTTCCATTTCAATAACTTTAAATATCTATAGAAATTACGAATAATATAGATATTATTTCAATAAACTTATGTTTCATATACAGCGCAAATGCTGCGACTAATCACAATCGACCCGTATAGAAATGATATCATCGAGAGCGAATGACGAATCATTGGCACTCGACTCTTATCTTATCTTATCTTCCGTAACGCACTTCCGTTGCATTTGTACGGATTTACATTTTGAAGTCTTTTGAAGTAAAACTTCTTTAGGCGCGACTAGGGTATAAATCCGTACAAATGCAACGGAAGTGCGTTACGGCAGATAAGATAAGATAAGAGTCGAGTGCCAATGATTCGTCATTCGCTCTCTATGATATCATTTCTATACGGGTCGATTGTGATTGTTCGTCGTGTCGAGTAAATAGAGATCTGTCGTTGTATGCGTACCGATATCAACAAGGAAATTGGCATAGATAAATAAACATTTTAAAGTTACATCCTAGTAAAAATCTTGATTTAATGAAAAATGCCTGAATCAGAAGAATATTTTACCCTCTTCCTTGAAAATAATAAAACAAATTAAACATTTGTGCCGTGTACTAAACGTAAGTTTATTGATTGGAAATTAATTCAATATTATTCGTAGTTTCTATAAATCTTTGAAGTTGTTGAAATGAAAAATATTTTTTAGGCAAAACAGATATTACAGCTGTTCAAAGAATGAGATTATATCACCAGCGAAAAAGTAAAAAAATACAACCAGTCAATGAATGTATGTTAATTTTAATTACATGAAGTTCGTCAAACACAATTATTACATGATGAGTGAAGTTGCAAAAACAATATTTGTTTAGGCATTGTTTAATATAATCTAATGTGTGAAAAAATATTATAGAATTTATTAATCAGCAATTACTTCATTCCTTTAATGAAAATTCAAGTCCTAAATGCTAATTACAATGACAAACCGATCATGTCGTATTTGAGGTATGACTTTAATTACAATATTGTTTCTAAATATTATACATATTTTTAATGCTATTATAAATATATAATTTATAATTTATCATTATATAAATGTGTATAATGGTCGTCAACACTAATAAATGTGTGCATTACGAGTGTTACCATATTACTAATAAACATTATTCAAAATTGTTATATGATGTATTTATTTTTACTTAACTAAAAATTGCTACTTTGTACAGTAGCAAATAAGTTTTACTTCAATCGCGTGCGAACCCTTTTTTTTGTATATCACTCTATTTCACACGAATGAAAATACTGTCACCGTGTCTTATAACTAATTACAACCTAACAATGTACATAACATGTCCCATATACGTCCTAAAGTGTCACTTTTATAATTAAATTATAATTAATAATACCTTACAAATATATATTTAGAAAATCAGTCTCTCCGACAGGCCCTTCTTTTTTTCGTAATAATCTCGCTTAGATCTCTAATAAACCTTTTCCCTAATTTTGTTTTATTGCCATGTATATAGTTCCACTTTGTTACAAACCATGTTTTAGTAATATATACTTAATAATAAATATTTATACTTTATCACTCACTACTCGGGTGCACTTATTGACTAAAACATTTATGAATATATAGTTAATAAATTATACTTTTTTCGTTTTAAATATCACCGTCTTAAATTAATTAATCGTATGGACCTTTTTTTAAACACCAAGATTCATAGGCCTATAATATTTACAAGACTTTTTGATAATAATTCTTCACGAGCAAAAAAAATCCTTGGGATTTTATCGTAGGACATATGAGCCGCTCAGTGCACACATCGACTAACCCCACTTTTTGAAAAAACTGAGATATTAGTGGGAAAGAACTTGGTATAATCATAACTTTTTATGATTATAATAATTTTCCAAAAGAATAAAAATTGCCACTGTGAAACAAAAATTTTTTTTGACCACTGAATCCATAAGTCATTTATTTCAGAAGACATTTTGATTAACTCTATTCTGTGGTGTATATGTTCTGGTTGGGTTGGATTTCGGGTTGCAAATTCATGAAATACGAATAAGAACACAGAACTGTAGGGTGTTGTGGGTCTCGAAAAAAATTCATCTAGTTTTATAAAAGACATCGAAGACGTTACAAACTTTGAAAAAATAACATACTAAAATTCGTGTACCCGGCAAAACAAGAATATTAAAACTGCCTGAAGTTTATTGAAAAGTGTATTGAAATTGTTCAAAGTACGGAAATAAGAGCTAACTTAATTAAAAATAAATTTCTGGTCGGTGAAAATAGTTATCAATCTATTAACTCAAGATTTTGTTATTATTGAGTCACGTGCGAAAAAAAATCGAGACATAATTTTACCAGATAGTTGATACAATATAATAAAAACATTTAAGAAAAAAGCGCCATTGTAGCTAAGCCGAATGCTTCACTAAGATTTTTTATCTATTTTTTATTTATTCAGAACAATAAATCAATAACAGAAAAGTAACCATCAAAGGGTGTCCAGAAAATTGGTCTAAAATGCGTTGAATTTAGAATAGAAAGGTCCAAACCCAACGATATACAATTTAAGTGTGACTACAATGAAGATCCGAATTTTAAAAAAAAGTTTAAAGTTTGAAAAAAGTTGAAAACTTGATTAACTCCACAAGTCATATCAAAACTTTAACTTTAATGATAATTATTTTCTCACTATTAATAGTTATAAATCTTATATAACGTTGCATGTAAGCTATATATGTATTTATACGTTCTAAAATATATTTTTCAATTTATATTATAACAGGAATTTTAAAAGCAATATACATTACTTTATCGCTTTTCTCCACTTTCTGACTTTTGGAGTTAGTCGATGTGTGCACTGAACGGCTCATATACAGGCCAAAGTAATTCATATCGTAAAGAAATTATAAAGGTCTTCTGCCTCCAGATTGTATTTAAATAGTAATTCATCAATTACGATTTTAATAAATAAATAATTTTTACCTCAATTTCTGCATAAACCACCAATTCTTAAATATATGTTTCCATAATCTATTTCTAATCAGACACTCCACTTTTAATTGTCCTAATTCCTTCACAACCTCCGACTGTTGCCAACCGCGTTTTGGCATCAGGCGGCACTGTTGCCATTTTTCTGATTTCTGGACGATGGCGTTTCTGCTGCTGCAGCAGCGGCGATGTCACTCGAGGAGACGAATCGCCGTCTTCGTCCTCCGAAAATGTATCAGAAGGACTTACTGTACGTTCTCTGCGTTTTAGAGACTGCTCCAGACGCCTAAGAAACCTAGAAAAGATAATGGATAGAAATGAATCCAAAAACTAGTGGTGTATGGCATCGTGCGTTAAAGCAACTTGCTGGAACTTCCCGTACCGCAATGAAATATTCGAGAAATTTGAAACGTTTTCAAATATTAGGTTGTCAAATAACTCCCTTCCGCCTTTTTGCTCTTGGTTTATAATACAAAAAGGCGGAAGGGAGATATTTGACAACCTTATATATTATTATAAATACTGTAACTTTCATTATTTATCTTGTTATATCTGAGCAAATCAAATGTAAATCATAAATAAATCAATTTATCTCCAGAACATTAACAATCGTCATTTTATTTCGAATTCAATTTCAAAAAAATAGTTGCCTAATTAATTTACACAAAATTGAAAAAGTGCTCCCGTATAGTCACAGTCTAAACGCATTTGTAAATAATTCTGTACGACATTTTCACTTATACTGTGCTTAGCTTGGCGGCATTTTCACGTTTTTCGATAGTTTTCTCACAAAATTGAAAAAGTGCTCCAGTGCATATACAGTCAAACGCACTTGGGTAAACATTTGTACCAGAGTGGCGCTTAGACTGTGCTTAGCTTGGGTAATTTTTTGAATTTTTAATCCAAAATTACAAAAATATTTTATGGAAAATAAAAAAAGATGTAATATTTTTTTATCCTCAAGAGCAATTGTTTTGTCAATACAAGCAGAACGTTTTTTAGATCATTCAAAACGGACGCTTAGTTCACTCGAAAACTGCCATTTTTTGCACATTTAGCTCTGTATCTCCGTAACGGCTGGACCTGCCTTTACCAAAAACTAATCAGTGCATCTCCCTGTTAATAGGGATCGAATGTTTTTTGAACAATAAAAATCGGTTGATCCGTGCGCCTGAAAACGTGAACGAAAAAATGCGGAGATACAACACACACACATACACATTAGGGAATGCAATACCGGTATACCGGTATACCGAATTACCGGTAAACCGCCCGATTTTTCGGCGGTATTTTTACCGGTATTTGATACATAATACCCTAAAGTTTAAATTTCTCGGAACAAATTTATCTTTAAATTCCACAATCGCATAAACAGCTATATCTTCAAGTGATTCTATAAGATAAACAAATATCAAATATTATCTCAACTCGTCATTAAACTGAATATTTATTGCTTTCCAAAGGGCTTCATATCGTGTTACAATAAATAGAATTGGACTGATAGATTATGATGTTTATTTCATCTTTTGTAAAAATGTAACGGTTTTTTAAGTGATATTTGCGCCAAAATATTTTATATCATACTTCGTAATCTTTATTTTTTTCTAACTTTATACATAATAATTATGATAATTACTAAATCTTTTTGCTTCTTATTACAATTATAAAATATTATTTTTCGAAAACCTTTCGAAGTTTGAAAATACTATAGAAGCATCACATTGTTTTAAAAAACAATACTCAACATTCGATCTTAAATTAGTGTAGAAAATTATTTTTTAAAAATATTGGAGATTATGCTAATTTAACACATCGGATACAGACAATACAGTTTATTATAATAATGTAATATGATCTTTTATGAGTTTTTGGTCTTTCTTACTCATAAGTTTGTTTTTGGTGAAAAGTACTCAATATACTTGATAGTGATAATGAGTTAATTAAACTGCATATACTTTTGTTAAATTATTATTTAAAAAAATAAACTTATTGTTTTATTTTATTCTTTAGTTGAATATAGTTGAAGTTCTATATACATTTTTTTATATTTGTACTAGTAACTTTCAATTTTGTTTACGTTTGTTGAAGATAATAAAAATACCGGTAATTTACCGGTATTCCGGTTTTAAAATGAAAAATTACCGAAATACCGGTATTAAAATTTTTTATCGGTATTGCATTCCCTAATACACGTACATACACACACATCTATTAATTTTCTGAGGTATGCCAGAAACCTTCAAAACGTCGAGAAATGCACAAATTTTCATTTTCGATTTTCGGCACATTACTATAACAACCCTACGGTAAGTTAACAAGATGTATTTTATTTGCTATTTGAGCTTACCTGATTTGATTGCTTATTGTTTTCAGTCTGCTAATTTTTCTACTCGGTTTGATAATGTCATCGAATGACATCTTTGATTTGGTCCACTTCTGGTAACAACGATAAAATTAATAATCATACTTTAGGTAATTATCATATTAGTGATGCTCATATCTCACCGAATCATTACAATGTTGTTCGAAAGATCTCTCTTTACCACTACCGGGACTTCGAGCACCAGAAGCTGATTTAATCCGAATTCTTCTATCACTAATTTCACCTGGAGGAGTTTGTATCAATCTAGTGCTGACTTCTCGTGCTGAATTCACACTTTCATTCGACGAGGAAGAGGTTGAAGAACATGACGAAGCTGAAGAACTCACCTAGAGGATAAAAAATAGTATTAAAATCGAATCAAACCCTATATCTATTTTATCCTACCTGATGTTTATTCCTGGATCTCCTTCTCGGACTAGGTTTCCTGCTGGTCCTATCTCTTCCCAAGCAAGGGATGTCCAATAACTGCTCGATTCCAGTTATTTTACCAGTAGGACTGTGCAGGATGATCTGGTGTTTACAAGTCGTAGGACTGTTGAGACTTTTGGAACCAGGACTGTGATGTCTTTGATGGCTGCTCGAATGGTGATGATGATGATGGCTGGATCTGGATGATTTTCGTTCGCGTCTTCTGCCTGATTTTCTGTGTTGCTGCTGCAGTACACTTGTACTTTGGGAAGGAGATCCTGAAATAAAAGTAAATAAGGCTTACTTGGTATAACGATAGTGTTCGTTCGTTTTCAATAATGTGTAATAAATCCACTCGAAATACTTATAATCACTCATAAATTAATATATTTTTTATTGATTAAGGGGTTACATGGGTTTCCTCAGGCAAAAAGCGGCCTTTTTTAAATATTTTTTTTACATATAAAAAATGAAATATTTTAATAATTTTTTTTTATTCAAAAGATACATATTTAATAAACATTTTGTGAAATTTTCAAAACAAAATATCAAAATGAGGGTCATTACGACGACATTTTCGAAAAAATGGTGCCGCGTTGTCAGCAGAACTTCTTTCAGGATCATCCGAAATAAAAATAATTACGTGATTTAGTAAAGACAATAAACTAGGTATTGGACGAACGAAAACGAAAAAAAAAAAGAAAATTGCATTCTTGGCAAACATTTTTATAAAAAAATACAAATTCCGATGAAAATTTCTCGACATTTTTTTTTTAAAAAAATACTTGTATTAACACAATATAGGCGGGCCCCGTAAAATTACGCTCTGCGAGGACTGTTGCTTATCGGTGGGCAAGGTATTATTACGCTTTAAATAGACTAACTTTAAAAGCGAGTCAAAATACTTTTATCTGATCGGTTTGCATGTGATATTGAAAGAATAGCTGATACTTTTCTCTAGATTCAATTGATTTACGTATTGAAAGACTTTTAGAATAAGAATAAGGATAAGAAACAATATGTTTTATCTTCAAGTTTCTTTTCATTCAAGCTACTCGCAATTTGTTTTGTAGATAAATATGCAGAATTTACATCAATAAAAAGGTGTTCAATATATATTTTATGAAATATTTTAGTTATTAGTCGATTTGTATAGTTCAACTCTTTTTTACATTGTTATTTGCAATAATGAAATAATAGCATCGGATAGCGATAGTAAAGTTTGCGCCAATAATTTATCACAAATTGGAAGTGATTTTGATATTACTGATTTTGGTAGTGTATGTTGATGAAATTTGTTTTCATCCTAGAAGACGTAGAGTTTTGCCGATTATTTCCAGAGATTCTGGAAATAATGATAATGAAGAAGTGGAGTGGTTAGAATTTGACAATCCTCCAATTATTGAATCATTTTTAGGTCAAAGTTGCGTTGTTTTGAAACCAAATAGTTTAATTGAAGTGGTCAGCTCTTCATAAGGGGTGATTTTTTCCATAAATTTCACGTATGTAAAAAGTGGTTTATATATTTACTGTACGTTAAATTTTTAACTTTCCTTAGGTTAGTTATAACTAACCTATATATAGTAAAGAAAAAAATCCTTCATTCAAGACCTTGTAAATGATATCTCGAAGACTTGTATAAAATTTCATCAGGATCGGTTGAGTAGTTCGCGAGAAATCTTGACAACCGTTTTTGAAAATATAGTTTTGAGAAAAACGCGTTTAAAGTTTTAAGAGAGCCTATACCTGACCTCGAGCGTCTATTATTTACATATATCGGGAAGTGCATGTAACTTGCCTCAAAGCAAAATACCAATACCAACTAGTTTATTTATTACCTTTGGTAGCTGGACAATCGCTGCTAGGAAAGTCGTAAAGACCATCAGAATCAGTGAAAGGCAACATCTGCATTTCGCTGTTGCATCTGACTGCATAGAAATTTGGACAAAAACGTCGATCTCCACAAATTAGACTTTTGTCACTCAATGGACTTTCACTTCGTGAACTTACTGGACTTGGTTTTAGTTGAATTGATAAACCTGAAGAGGAAAAATAATGTAGTTCTATTTTTTTATTAGATTAGACCTTTATCTTACTATTGTCTTCATCATCTGCATTAACACCATCACCAATGGAGTCCTCGCCATGGATAACTATAGATGGTACAATGAATCCTGATTGTTGCTGGTGATCCTGTTGATCTAGATACACTGGTGAGTCTAAAAGTGACGTTTCCTGGTTATTCAGAGTCATTTGGAACTTTTGGTTCATGAGCATTGTTTGCAGTTCTTTAGCACTGCGTATTTGACCTTCTTCAATTTTTTCATCAATGTGGTCAGTACCTAGAAAAATATAATATTGATCACTGCAAACCTCAAATAATCTTTGTCCAGTTATTACCTATTCCTTCGTCATTACTCTCCAACAAAACACAATCATCGGAAAGAGTCTCGGAGTCTGATCTTCCTCTGGGTCTGCCAGATCCAGAATTATCAGAGCTTGCAGCACCTCCATCAGGCGACGACGAGGTTCTCATCAAAGGTATTTGTCTCCTGGTATGAGAACCTCCACAACCACCACCTCCGTCTTCCATTTCTGAAGGACAGAGTGGATTGCTGGAACCGCAACGTGATGGACCTGGACTTGCCATTGAACTATAACCTGGTAAAAGATAAAATATAAATAATTTGTAATAAATATATATATATATATACGAGGTCTGTTCAAAAAGTTTTCGTAATTTTCGTTTTTTCAAAAAAATATTTATTTATTCGTCTACATTAATGTGGTCCCCTTCAAAGTAGTCCCCCCCAGATATAATACACTTATGCCAGCGTTTTTTCCAATTTTCGAAGCACCCTTGATATTCACTTTTTGATATGTCCTTGAGCACTCTCGGCGATTTTCTTCAATCGAGGAAAACCGCCGTCCTTTCATGGGTCTCTTCAACTTTGGGGAATAGGAAAAAGTCACACGGAGCCATATCTGGTGAATTTTTGCACTTTGCAACACTTTATTTCATTTTTTACGCAAAATTTAAATACAAATTCTTTGACTTTTCAATTCTTCCATTGTAAAAATCGCCGAGCTCAGAAAAACACGTCGAACCTTAGCGACTACCACAGACAAAGTAAACAGTGAATATAGCTGAAAATTTCATCAAACTTTAGGGGCATGTATACCAACACAATAAAAAAAAATTTTGACAATCAGACACTCCAGACCCGCGAAATTTAAAAATTCCGGGTACTTTTTGAACACACCTCGTATATATATTTATATATTTTATATATAAAATTCTTTAGTAATGGGGTATGAAAGGATAATCCTCCTAAACGATTATTCGGTTTTTGATAAATCTTTCTGAAGTTTGTTAAATGAATTTTCTAGGATTTTTTGATTCATAGAAATATAGTTAGATCGTAGAAATAAATGGAAAAAATTACAAAAACCGCTTATCATTGTTTGACCTTGTCAGTGATTGCGCCTTAAACACACCCTATTTAAAATTCAATTTGATAGATTATTATTTTTTAACTAAACGTTAAAGAAAAATTAACAACGTTTGCTATCTTCAGAAATATACACTTTAACGAAAATCATGTAAATGAACAAAATTATAACAATTATAATCTTAATAAATCGCTGTTTATTGTTAGTGTTATAGGAACAATATTATGTTATATACTAAAATGTGTTTTTATAGTGCTCAAAATAAGCAAATATAACAAATTTCTCATTATTATATCTCTGACAGAATAAAAGATACGTATAAAGGTATATAGATGAAAATTCAAGGTCTTTTCTGACTAATTATTGCTTTTTATTATTTTTCTGTTACACAAATATTGATAGAGTTATGATTGTTTAAAGAGTGCGCGTTCTGATAAAATCAGAATTAAAACAGTTATAATCCAATTAATACAGTGAGTGGTGATGGAGTGCAAATTGTTTTCACTATTGAACTCAAGATTAAGTATTTCCAAAATATCAAGCAAATTGGAGCACAGTAAAAAAAATCGCAGGGAACATGTTTTTTTCCTCTCTATTTACTGCAATAATTTTGTTGATCGTAGGTTGAATAGAGCACATGTGAACAGGATTTGACAAATTATTCACTT
>NW_020539726.1:42312988-42327783 GCF_003426905.1 Ctenocephalides felis | reverse complement strand
GTTTCCACAAAACCGCCGTTAGGCATTACTTCGTGGGGGGAGGATCTAGAATGTTATAATTTCATTATTGATTCTAGATGTTTTTGTTGCTTTGCAACATTCAGTGTTGATCATCTATGATTTTTTTAGGAGATGTTTACGTTTCCAAAGTTCAACAAGAAAAAGGCAGATGATTCATGCGATGAAGATCCTGCAGAAGGTCGTGGGGTTTGTTTAAGACCCTTGCCTTATTTGGGTTCACCACCACCACAAAGGGCTTCTATAGGAGAGACCAGCTTTGCTTTTCCTAACAAGCAGCAACAGAGAAAACTTCTGAAGGATATGGAGAAACCAAATTCTTTGGATTTAGCATTTGTGCCTCCAATGATAACGGTACTTAACTTTATTTCCATATTAATTTCAAAGACTTTTAACTTTCCGTAGGGCATGTTATAGTAATCGCAAAAAAAAGAGAATGAAAATTTTTATATATCTTTACGTTTTAAAACCTTCTGAACATTTTAGCATACCTTAGAAAAAATGGATGTATGTATGGGAGTGTGTATGTGTGTGTGTGAGTATGTGCGTGTATGTGTGTGTGTACGGATACAAATTTTTTCGACGATTTCGGGAACACGGATCAACCGATTTGAATAATTCAAAATAACATTCGATTCGTATTGATTAGGAGACGTGCTGATTAGTTTTTGGCAAAGGCAGGTCTTGCCGTTCCGAAGATACTGGGCAAAAAATGCCAAAAACGGTACATTAGTTCTTAAGAGAAAGAGCGCATGATTTGAATAATTCAAAAAACATTTTACTTGTATTAACATGATGAAGAACTGATCAAATTTTCATGAAGGCAGGTCTAGCGGTTTCGGAGATCTAGTGAAAAAAGTAAAAAAAAGGCCATTTGGCGATCAAAAATGATCATTAGACATATGCACATTAAATTATTAGATATTTTATAGAGATTTTAACAATAAGTATAAATTTTGTTTACATTCCTATGGGTTACGTATCAATGTTTATCCGTTAGATGGCGACGCGGCGCTTACGCGCTTCGATATTTTGTCTCTATGCAGTTAAAGCAGTACCATTGCTTTATATTTATATTTATATTTTTCTCCAAAAAGTTTTTTTTTTTTTAAAAAAAAAGTAAATTTTTGTCAAAAATGTATAGTTTCTCAAAAATCTAATTTTTTCAGAGTAAATTTTTTTCAAAAATGTTAATATTCTTAAGAAAAAATAATTTTTGGTACGGGAAGTTCCAGCAATTTGCCTTAAGGCACGATGTCATGCGCCCCACTAGTTTCATAATATTCCATCAATATTATAATTGTTCATTACCCAGGTGACATGCAACATGAGCGAGAACGACTCAGACTCCACAATGACCGATGTCATCCATGGAGGTTCAGGAGCATCTATAAGTGGCCATTTACAACACTTGCAACACCATCCTCATTTGCATCCTCATCACCAGAATCTGCAACATCTGATGCCTCCATCTGGGGCTCCAACTGGAATGTGTTATTTGAGTCCATTCTCGAGACAAGATAATAGAGCTACCAGTGAATCCAACTTAAGTTCATCAGGTAATAATAGATAGTAATATATATATATATATATATATATATATATATATACTAGATGACCCGACAGACGTTGTGCTGTACCCACATCTACATTTTTTTAATATCCTATACTAATATTTACCGTTCAGTTGAAAATAATCATTGTTTTTCGAGTTTCTATTTACACCAATATATAAGAGATGTTAAATGCAGAACTGTTTAACACTTTAATTATCCTTTTAACAAATATTAAAAAATGTTCAATAAAATTGTATATTAAAAATTATACACTGCGATTTATAGAACAAACTTATTTCCAATAGCTCAATTTATTTTAATGCCAAGGGTTATACAATTTTTTAGTCATACCTGTAGATGTGGATGTATAAATAAATGATTTTTTGTTTATTCACGACTAAAACATTGATTTTCCAAATTTATCACACAAAAAATCATTGTCTGCCTTTGAGATTTATAGCATAAGATATACGTATTGGAAATTAAAGCCTTTTAAAAGGTATAACAAATTCAGAAAGAATTAATATATAGCATTCGCGGTCAAGGTACAATATCACCTTGGATTTTTCTACCCAAAATAAATGCTTCAATAATGTTGCCTATAATTTTAATATCTAAAATACATTTTTCTCACTAATAATTCAATATACATTATTACTTAAGTTCATATTTGAAGTGAATTAATTTGTCAAATCCTGTTCACATGTGCTCTATTCAACCTACGATCAACAAAATTATTGCAGTAAATAGAGAGGAAAAAAACATGTTGCCTGCGATTTTTTTTACTGTGCTCCAATTTGCTTGATATTTTGGAAATACTTAATCTTAATCTTAATCTTGAGTTCAATAGTGAAAACAATTTGCACTCCATCACCACTCACCGTATTAATTGGATTATAACTGTTTTAATTCTGATTTTATCAGAACGCGCACTCTTTAAACAATCATAACTCTATCAATATTTGTGTAACAGAAAAATAATAAAAAGCAATAATTAGTCAGAAAAGACCTTGAATTTTCGTCTATATACCTTTATACGTATCTTTTATTCTGTCAGAGATATAATAATGAGAAATTGGTTGTTTTTTTAAATAGATTTTTTATCATGAAATCATGAGCTTTTTGAAAATCGTTTGTACTTAAGTTGTGGTATTTTCTCGAATCCATCAAGGTCTTTTAAACCAAGTTAATTCTAGATGGAATAAGACTATTTTTAGTTTTGATGGAAATGGCACTCGTAAACTATTTGATTTAAATGAAAAAAAAAACATTGTATGCTTTTTTTATTTGCATGATAGCTCACTTATTTTACACACGGAAGTACTCTTTTAAAGCTTATTTTGAGCACTATAAAAACGCATTTTAGCATCTAACATAATATTGTTCCTATAACACTATAAAACAGCAATTTATTAAGATTATAATTGTTATAATTTTGTTCATTACATGATTTTCGTTAAAATGTATATTTCTGAAGATAGCAAACGTTTTTAATTTTTCTTTAACGTTTAGTTAAAAAATAATAATCTATCAAATTGAATTTTAAATAGGGTATGTTTAAGGCGCAATCACTGACAAGGTCAAACAATGATAAGCGGTTTTTGTAATTTTTTCCATTTATTTCTACGATCTAACTATATTTCTATGAATCAAAAAATCCTAGAAAATTCATTTAACAAACTTCAGAAAGATTTATCAAAAACCGAATAATCGTTTAGGAGGATTATCCTTTCATACCCCATTACAGAAGAATTTTATATATAAAATATATAAATATATATATATATATATATTATATTACAAATTATTTATTTTTTATTCTTCTCAGGTTATAGTTCAATGGCAAGTCCAGGTCCATCACGTTGCGGTTCCAGTAATCCACTCTGTCCTTCCGAAATGGAAGACGGAGGTGGTGGTTGTGGAGGTTCTCATACCAGGAGACAAATACCTTTGATGAGAACCTCGTCGTCACCTGATGGAGGTGCTGCGAGTTCTGATAATTCCGGATCTGGTAGACCCAGAGGAAGATCAGACTCCGAGACTCTTTCCGATGATTGTGTTTTGTTGGAGAGCAACGATGAAGGAATAGGTAATAAATGATTTATTAACTTCCCGTAGGGTAAGTTATTGTAATGAGCCGAAAATCGGAATTGAAAATTTTTACATTTCTCGACGTTTTGAAGGTTTCTGAACGTTTTGGCATACTTCAGAAAAAATGGATGTGTGTGTGTGTGTGTGTGTGTGTATGTATGTATGGATACAAATTTCCAGTCACGTTTCCGGGCGAACGGATCAACCGATTTGAATGGTTCAAAAAACATTCGATTCCTATTGATAGGGAAAAGAGCTGATTAGTTTTTGGCAAAGGCAGGTCCAGCCGATTAGGAGATACGGAGCAAAGAGTGCAGAAAATAGAAATCGAGTTTTTGAGAGATCGGAGCATCCGATTTGAATGATCCCAAAAACATTCAATTCGTAATGACGGGGAGAAGGGGTGATTAGTTTTTAGCAAAGGCAGGTCAAGCGGTTTTGGAGATACAGAGAAGAATGTGCAAAAAATGGCAGTTTTTGAGAGAACTAAGCGTCTGATTTGAATGATTCCAAAAACTTTCTGCTTGTTTTAACACAATAATTGATTTTGGAAAAAAAAATTGCTTCAAAATTTTTTTTTTAAATTTTTTTTTCCAAAAAATGTTTTTTTGTAAATCGAAAATAATTCAGATTTTTATTTTAATTCTGTTCTAATATACTTTAAACAAATAATTTCAACATTCCAATTTAGTTTATATAATTCTTATAAATATTAGGCAGTGTTACAATATTTATAATAGTCTATTTGCAAAAAATTTAATATTCCTCGATCATTTCGTTATGGTACGGGAAGTTCCAGCAATTTGCCTTAAGGCACGATGCCATACACTCCACTAGTTTGATACTACTCTTAATTATTAATTTCCAGATATGAAACTTAAATAAAAATAGCATAACGGAAATTTAAAGGATTGTTTTTACCATAAGAAGAATCTCAAGATCTACAAGCCTTAAATAAACTATTTCAATATTATAACATTTTTTCTTCAAGTCATTGCATTACATAATACTAATGTTAGGCTTAATATTGTTTTATAGTTGTATTTTACTGTAATTAATTCAATTAAGATAATTTTTTTCCTGTAATTATTAAATTTAATCCTGTATCCGTAATATAAATATAAATATTATATTTTTCTAGGTACTGACCACATTGATGAAAAAATCGAAGAAGGTCAAATACGCAGTGCTAAAGAACTGCAAACAATGCTCATGAACCAAAAGTTCCAAATGACTTTGAATAACCAGGAGACATCACTTTTAGACTCACCAGTGTATCTAGATCAACAGGATCACCAGCAACAATCAGGATTTATTGTACCATCTATAGTTATCCATGGAGAAGACTCCATTGGTGATGGTGTGAATGCAGACGATGAAGACAATAGTAAGTCAAAGTTTTGTTTAATCAAAAAATAGTACTACATTATTTTTTTTTTCCTGCAGGTTTATCAATTCAACTAAAACCAAGTCCAGTAAGTTCACGAAGTGAAAGTCCATTGAGTGACAAAAGTCTAATTTGTGGAGATCGACGTTTTTGTCCAAATTTCTATGCAGTCAGATGCAACAGCGAAATGCAGATGTTGCCTTTCACTGATTCTGATGGTCTTTACGACTTTCCTAGCAGCGATTGTCCAGCCACCAAAGGTAATAAATAAATAATGTAAATTTTATTAACCAACTAATATTTATATTTAACTTCCCGAAGGAGAAGTTTCTTTGTAAATAGCAGAAAAGTGAAAAATTTTTCGTCCACGTTTTAACCCGCAGTTCTGAATTGATTTTGAAAATTCAAAAACTGTTCGAAAGATATTGGTTGGGAATCGTGCTGATTAGTTTTTGGTAAAGATCGGTCGGGCCGTTTTCTTGTAATAAATTCGACGATTTTTAACTTCCCGTAGGTTAGTTATAGTGTTGGACCGAAATTCGAAAATGTAATTTTTTGCATTTCTCGACGTTTTGAAGGTTTCTGAACATTTTCAAAGTGCATACCTCAGAAACCAAATCGATGTGTGTGTGTGTGTTTGTTTTGTATGTCCGCATTTTTTCGTCTACGTTTTCGGGCGCACGGATCAACCGATTTGAATGGTTTAAAAAACATCTGATTCCTATTGATAGGGAAATGTGCTGATTAGTTTTTGGCAAAGGCAGGTCCAGCCGTTACAGAGATACGGAGCAAAGAGTGCAGAAAATACAAATTGAGTTTTTGAGAGCACGGAGTATCGGATTTGAATGATCTAAAAAACGTTCAATTTGTAATGAATGGGAGAAGAGATGATTAGTTTTTGGCAAAGACAGGTCCTGCCATTTCGAAGATACAGAGCTAAATGTGCAAAAAATGGCAGTTTTTGATCGAACTAAGCGTCCGATTTGAATGATATAAAAAACTTTCTGCTTGCATTGGCGCACTTTTCCAATTTTGTGAAAACTATTTAAAAATGTGAAAATGCCGCCAAGCTAGGCACAGTATAAGTGAAAATGTCGCATAGAATTATTTGCAAATGAAACGTTTAGACTGTGACTATAGAAGCACTTTTTCAATTTTGTGTAAATTAGGCAACTAAACTATATTTTTGAAATTGAATTCAAAATGAAATGACGATTGTTAATGTTCTGGAGATAAATTGATTTATGATTTACATTTGATTTGCTCCGATATAACAAGATAGCAAAAATAATGAAAGTTACAGTATTTGTAATAATATATTTGAAAACGTTCAAAATTTCTCGAATATTTGATTACGGAACGGGAAGTTCCAGCAATTTGCCTTAAGGCACGATGCAATACACCACTAGTTTCGATTTTTTTTGACGGTAGATACCACAGTCTTATAGATCATACTAAAATATTACGGCCCTATGACAACTCGTTTAACTTTAAAAATTCGTCAATATTTGCAAAAATTAGTATCATTTAGACCTTTGCTCAAAAACATCCGAACCGATTTCAGAAATTTGAAAGCCATTTGATGTATCTCAATGAGGACTATAGTTTGTCAGTTTTGTGAGACGATCTGCTGAGCCGTTTCTTTGTAATTTGGATAAAAGTGGCAAAATTTTCGTCGACATTTAAGCTCAAACTACCCAATCGATTTTAAAAAATCAAATACTGTTCGAAAGATATTGGTTGGGAATGATACTGATTAGTTTCAGGTGAAAATCTACCGAGCCGTTTTCTTTTTAGAAAATACTCCAAGTTAACGTGTTCATTCGTTTTCATGTTATGTGTAATAAATCCACTCGGAATACTTTTAATCACTCACAAATTAATTTATTTTTTATTGATTAAGTCGATTATCTACACATATCGGGAAGTTCATGTAACTTGCCTCAAGGTAAAATACCAATACCAACTAGTTTATTTACTTTTCCTTCAGGATCTCCTTCCCAAAGTACAAGTGTACTGCAACAGCAACACAGAAAATCAGGCAGAAGACGCGAACGAAAATCATCCAGATCCAACCATCATCATCATCACCATTCGAGCAGCCACCAAAGACATCACAGTCCTGGTTCCAAAAGTCTGAACAGTCCTACGACTTGCAAACACCAGATCATCCTGCACAGTCCTACTGGTAAAATAACTGGAATCGAGCAGTTGCTGGACATTCCCTGCTTGGGAAGAGATAGGACCAGCAGAAAACCTAGTCCGAGAAGGAGATCCAGAAATAAACATCAGGTAGGATAAAATAAATATAGGGCTCGAATTTTATTAACTTCCCATAGGGTAAGTTATTGTAATGGGCCGAAAATCAGAATTGAAAATTTTTACATTTCTTGACGTTTTGAAGGTTTCTGAACGTTTTGGCACACCTCAGAAAAAATGGATGTGTGTGAGTGTGTGTGTATGTATGTATGGATACAAATTTCCAGTCACGTTTTCGGGCGCACGGATCAACCGATTTGAATGGTTCAAAAAATATTCGATTCCTATCGATAGGGAAAAGAGGTGATTAGTTTTTGGCAAAGGCAGGTCCAGCCGTTTCGGAGATACGGAGCAAAGAGTGCATAAAATAGAAATCGACTTTTTGAGAGAACGCAGTATCCGATTTGAATGATCTAAAAAACATTCAATTAGTAATGATTGGGAGAAGTGTTTATTAGTTTTTGGCAAAGGCAGGCCCAGCCATTTCGAAGATACGGAGCTAAATATGTAAAAAATGGCAGTTTTTGAGAGAACTAAGCGTCCGATTTGAATGATTCAAAGAACTTTCTGTTTGTCTTAACAAAAGAATTGATTTTGGAAAAAAAAATTTTGTTTCAATTTTTTTTTAACTTCCCGTAGGGTAAGTTATTGTAATGGGCCGAAAATCGGAATTGAAAATTTTTACATTTCTCGACGTTTTGAAGGTTTCTGAACATTTTGGCATACTTCAGAAAAAATGGATGTGTGTGTGTGTGTGTATGTGTGTGTGTGTGTATGTATGTATGGATACAAATTTTCGCCCACGTTTTCGGGCGCACGGATCAACCGATTTGAATGGTTCAAAAAACATTCGATTCCTATTGGTTGGGAAAAGAGCTGATTAGTTTTTGGCAAAGGCAGATCCAGCCGTTTCGGAGATAAGGAGCAAAGAGTGCAGAAAATAGAAATCGAATTTTTGAGAGAACGGAGTATCCGATTTGAATGAACTAAAAAACATTCAATTAGTAATGATTGGGAGAAGTGTTTATTAGTTTTTGGCAAAGGCAGGCCCAGCCATTTCGAAGATACGGAGCTAAATATGTAAAAAATGGCAGTTTTTGAGAGAACTAAGCGTCCGATTTGAATGACCTTTCTGCTTGTCTTAACAAAATAATTGATTTTGGAAAAAAAAATTTTGTTTCAATTTTTTTTTTTTTTAATTTTTTGTATATCGAAAATAATTCAGATTTTATTTTTAATTCTGACTATAGTTCTAATATACTTTAAACAAATAATTTCAACTTTGCAATTCAGTTTATATAATTCTTATAAATATTAGACAATGTTACAATATTTATAATAATCTATTTGAAAACATTCAGTATTCCTCGAACATTTCGTTACGGTACGGGAAGTTCCAGCAATTTGCCTTAAGGCACGATGCCACCCACCCCACTAGTTTTAATTTTATTTTTTGTCCTCTAGGTGAGTTCTTCAGCTTCATCATGTTCTTCAACTTCTTCCTCGTCGAATGAAAGTGTGAATTCAGCACGAGAAGTCAGCACTAGACTGATACAAACTCCTCCAGGTGAAATTAGTGATAGAAGAATTCGAATTAAATCAGCTTCTGGTGCTCGAAGTCCTGGCAGTGGTAAAGAGAGATCTTTCGAACAACATTGTAATGATTCGGTGAGATATAAGCATCACTAATATGATAATTACCTAAAGTATGATTATTAATTTTATCCTTGTTAGCAGAAGTGGACCAAATCAAAGATGTCATTCGACGACATTATCAAACCGAGTAGAAAAATTAGCAGACTGAAAACAATAAGCAATCAAATCAGGTAAGCTCAAATAGCAAATAAAATACAACTTGTTAACTTCCAGTAGGATTGTTATAGTAATGGGCCGAAAATGAAAATGCTTGCATTTCTCGACGTTTTGAAGGTTTCTGAACATTTTACTGGCATACCTCAGAAGATTAATAGTATTAGGGAATGCAATACCGATGGAAAATTTCAATACCGGTATTTCGGTAATTTTTCATTTTAAAACCGGAATACCGGTAAATTACTGGTATTTTTATTATCTTCAACAAACGTAAACAAAATTGAAAGTTACTAGTACAAATATAAAAAAATGTATATACAACTACAACTATATTCAACTAAACAATAAAATAAAACAATAAATTTATTTTTTTTTAAATAATAATTTAACAAAAGTATATGCAGTTTAATTAATTCATTATCACTATCTAGTATATTGAGTACTTTTCACCAAAAACAAACTCATGAGTAAGAAAGACCAAAAACTCATAAAAGATCATATTACATTATTATAATAAACTGTATTGCCTGTATCCGATGTGTTAAATTAGCATAATCTCCAATATTTTTAAAAAAAATAATTTTTCTACACTAATTTAAGATCGATACTTGTCAAGTATTGTTTTTTAAAACAATGTGATGCTTCTATAGTATTTTCAAACTTCGAAAGGTTTTCGAAAATAATATTTTATAATTGTAATAAAAAGCAAAAAAATTTAGTAATTATCATAATTATTGTGTATAAAGTTAGAAAAAAATAAAGATTACGAAGTATGATATAAAATATTTTGGCGCAAATATCACTTAAAAAACCGTTACATTTTTACAAAAGATGAAACAAACATCATTATCTATCAGTACAATTCTATTTATTGTAACACGATATGAAGCCCTTTGGAAAGCAATAAATATTCAGTTTAATGACGAGTTGAGATAATATTTGACATTTGTTTATTTATAAATCACTTGAAGATATAGCTGTTTATGCGATTATAGAATTTAAAGATAAATTTGTTCCGAGAAATTTAAACATTTGGGTATTTTGTATCAAATAGCGCTAATGTAAAATTACCGAAAATACCGGTATTTTTGGAATAAATACCGGCAAAAATACCGCCGAAAAATCGGGCGGTTTACCGGTAATTCGGTATACCGGTATGCCGGTATTGCATTCCCTAATGTGTATGTGTGTGTGTTGTGTGTCCGCATTTTTTCGTCCACGTTTTAGGGCGCACGGATCAACCGATTTGAATTGTTCAAAAAACATTCGATCTCTATTGATAGGGAGATGCACTGATTAGTTTTTGGCAAAGGCAGGTTCAGCCGTTACGGAGATACAGAGCTAAATGTGCAAAAAATGGCAGTTTTCGAGTGAACTAAGCGTCCGTTTGAATGATCTAAAAAACTTTCTTCTGCTTTTTGACAAAACAATTGCTTTGAGGATAAAAAATTATTACATCTTTTTTTATTTTCCATAAAATAGTTTTGTAATTTTGGATTAAAAATTCAAAAAATTACCCAGGCTAAGCACAGTCTAATCGCCACTCTGGTACAAATGTTTGCCCAAGTGCGTTTAGACTGTTTATGTAATAGAACACTTTTCGAATTTTGTGAAAACTATTGAAAAATGTGAAAATGCCGCCAAGCTAAGCACAGTATAAGTGAAAATGTCGCACAGAATTATTTGCAAGTGCGTTTAGACTGTGACTATGCGGGAGCACTTTTTCAATTTTTTGTAAATTAGGCAACTTAGGTATTTTTTTGAAATTGAATTCGAAATGAAATGACTAACGATTGTTAATGTTCCGGAGATAAATTGATTTGTGATTTACATTTGATTTGCTCAGATATAACAAGATAGCAACAATAATGAAACAATTACAGTATTTGTAATAATATATTTGAAAACGTTTAAAATTCCTCGAATATTTCATTACGGTACGGGAAGTTCCAGCAAGTTGCTTTAACGCACGATGCCATACACCACTAGTTTTTGGATTCATTTCTATCCATTATCTTTTCTAGGTTTCTTAGGCGTCTGGAGCAGTCTCTAAAACGCAGAGAACGTACAGTAAGTCCTTCTGATACATTTTCGGAGGACGAAGACGGCGATTCGTCTCCTCGAGTGACATCGCCGCTGCTGCAGCAGCAGAAACGCCATCGTCCAGAAATCAGGAAAATGGCAACAGTGCCGCCTGATGCCAAAACGCGGTTGGCGACAGTCGGAGGTTGTGAAGGAATTAGGACAATTAAAAGTGGAGTGTCTGATTAGAAATAGATTATGGAAACATATATTTAAGAATTGGTGGTTTATGCAGAAATTGAGGTAAAAATTATTTATTTATTAAAATCGTAATTGATGAATTACTATTTAAATACAATCTGGAGGCAGAAGACCTTTATAATTTCTTTACGATATGAATTACTTTGGCCTGTATATGAGCCGTTCAGTGCACACATCGACTAACTCCGAAAGTCAGAAAGTGGAGAAAAGCGATAAAGTAATGTATATTGCTTTTAAAAATTCCTGTTATAATATAATTGAAAAATATATTTTAGAACGTATAAATACATATAGCTTACATGCAACGTTATATAAGATTTATAACTATTAATAGTGAGAAAATAATTATCATTAAAGTTAAAGTTTTGATATGACTTGTGGAGTTAATCAAGTTTTCAACTTTTTTCAAACTTTAAACTTTTTTTTAAAATTCGGATCTTCATTGTAGTCACACTTAAATTGTATATCGTTGGGTTTGGACCTTTCTATTCTAAATTCAACGCATTTTTGACCAATTTTCTGGACACCCTGTGATGGTTACTTTTCTGTTATTGATTTATTGTTCTGAATAAATAAAAATAGATAAAAAATCTTAGTGAAGCATTCGGCTTAGCTACAATGGCGCTTTTTTCTTAAATGTTTTTATATATTGTATCAACTATCTGGTAAAATTATGTCTCGATTTTTTTTCGCACGTGATCAATAATAACAAAATCTTGAGTTAATAGATTGATAACTATTTTCACCGACCAGAAATTTATTTTTAATTAAGTTAGCTCTTATTTCCGTCTTTGAACAATTTCAATACACTTTTCAATAAACTTCAGGCAGTTTTAATATTCTTGTTTTGCCGGGTACACGAATTTTAGTATGTTATTTTTTCAAATTTGTAACGTCTTCGATGTCTTTTATAAAACTAGATGAATTTTTTCGAGACCCACAACACCCTACAGTTCTGTGTTCTTATTCGTATTTCATGAATTTGCAACCCGAAATCCAAACCCAACCAGAACATATACACCACAGAATAGAGTTAATCAAAATGTCTTCTGAAATAAATGACTTATGGATTCAGTGGTCAAAAAATTTTTGTTTCACAGTGGCAATTTTTATTCTTTTGGAAATTATTATAATCATAAAAGTTATGATTATACCAAGTTCTTTCCCACTAATATCTCAGTTTTTTCAAAAAGTGGGGTTAGTCGATGTGTGCACTGAGCGGCTCATATGTCCTACGATAAAATCCCAAGGATTTTTTTTGCTCGTGAAGAATTATTATCAAAAAGTCTTGTAAATATTATAGGCCTATGAATCTTGGTGTTTAAAAAAGGTCCATACGATTAATTAATTTAAGACGGTGATATTTAAAACGAAAAAAGTATAATTTATTAACTATATATTCATAAATGTTTTAGTCAATAAGTGCACCCGAGTAGTGAGTGATAAAGTATAAATATTTATTATTAAGTATATATATTACTAAAAAATGGTTTGTAACAAAGTGGAACTATATACATGGCAATAAAACAAAATTAGGGAAAAGGTTTATTAGAGATCTAAGCGAGATTATTACGAAAAAAGAAAGGGCCTGTCGGAGAGACTGATTTTCTAAATATATTTTGTAAGGTATTATTAATTATAATTTAATTATAAAAGTGACACTTTAGGACGTATATGGGACATGTTATGTACATTGTTAGGTTGTAATTAGTTATAAGACACGGTGACAGTATTTTCATTCGTGTGAAATAGAGTGATATACAAAAAAAAGGGTTCGCACGCGATTGAAGTAAAACTTATTTGCTACTGTACAAAGTAGCAATTTTTTAGTTAAGTAAAAATAAATACATCATATAACAATTTTGAATAATGTTTATTAGTAATATGGTAACACTCGTAATGCACACATTTATTAGTGTTGACGACCATTATACACATTTATATAATGATAAATTATAAATTATATATTTATAATAGCATTAAAATATGTATAATATTTAGAAACAATATTGTAATTAAAGTCATACCTCAAATACGACATGATCGGTTTGTCATTGTAATTAGCATTTAGGACTTGAATTTTCATTAAAGGAATGAAGTAATTGCTGATTAATAAATTCTATATATTTTTTCACACATTAGATTATATTAAACAATGCCTAAACAAATATTGTTTTTGCAACTTCCTCATCATGTAATAATTGTGTTTGACGAACTTCATGTAATTAAAATTAACATACATTCATTGACTGGTTGTATTTTTTTACTTTTTCGCTGGTGATATAATCTCATTCTTTGAACAGCTGTAATATCTGTTTTGCCTAAAAAATATTTTTCATTTCAACAACTTCAAAGATTTATAGAAACTACGAATAATATTGAATTAATTTCCAATCAATAAACTTACGTTTAGTACACGGCACAAATGTTTAATTTGTTTTATTATTTTCAAGGAAGAGGGTAAAATATTCTTCTGATTCAGGCATTTTTCATTAATCAAGATTTTTACTAGGATGTAACTTTAAAATGTTTATTTATCTATGCCATTTCCTTGTTGATATCGGTACGCATACAACGACAGATCTCTATTTACTCGACACGACGAACAATCACAATCGACCCGTATAGAAATGATATCATCGAGAGCGAATGACGAATCATTGGCACTCGACTCTTATCTTATCTTATCTGCCGTAACGCACTTCCGTTGCATTTGTACGGATTTATACCCTAGTCGCGCCTAAAGAAGTTTTACTTCAAAAGACTTCAAAATGTAAATCCGTACAAATGCAACGGAAGTGCGTTACGGAAGATAAGATAAGATAAGAGTCGAGTGCCAATGATTCGTCATTCGCTCTCGATGATATCATTTCTATACGGGTCGATTGTGATTAGTCGCAGCATTTGCGCTGTATATGAAACATAAGTTTATTGAAATAATATCTATATTATTCGTAATTTCTATAGATATTTAAAGTTATTGAAATGGAAAATATTTTTAGGCAAGACATATATTACAGCTGTTCAAAGAATGAGATTAAATCGCCAGCGAATTATGTTATGTATTCATTTACATGAAGTTCTTCAAACACAATTATTTCATGATGAGTGAGATTGTGAAAACAATATTTGTTTAGGCGTTATTTAACATAATCCTCTGTGTGAACGAATATTATAGAATTTATTAATCAGCAATTACATCATTTCTCTAATGAAGGTTCCTCTCTAAATGCTAATTACAATGACAAAACGATCATGTTGTATTTGAATATGACTTTAATTGCAAATATAGTTATAGTTTTTATATATTATACATATTTTTAATGCTATTATAAATATATAATTTATAATTTATTATTATAAAAATGTGTATAATGGTTGACCCTAAT
>NW_020539726.1:42292656-42311988 GCF_003426905.1 Ctenocephalides felis | reverse complement strand
TGAATATAGTTGTAATTGTATATACATTTTTTTTATATTTGTACTAGTAACTTTCAATTTTGTTTACGTTTGTTGAAGATAATAAAAATACCGGTAATTTACCGGTATTCCGGTTTTAAAATGAAAAATTACCGAAATACCGGTATTGAATTTTCTACCGGTATTGCATTCCCTAGCTATTACCATTTCATTTATCACTTACTTCTAGCCAAACTCTGCCATCCAAATGTGGTGCCAGAAGAACACTGGTGCAATCCAAGTCCGTCAACAAGTTTCTGGGATAATCAGGGCTCGTCAGGATTCCTTCCCGTGATGTTATTCTGTGTGAAGGACAAGAACTGACATCAACAGCCCTCCAGGTAGCACGAAAGCCTGTACCAACTGTGGAGTGATCTGAATGAAACCTGAAAAAATAAGAAAATAAATTTACTGTCTACTATTTCAATAGAAATAACTTTATCTTACCTCAATAACAATTCATTCCCCTGCGTCACAAAATCCAATTCATCCATGTTGTCATTCCTGACACCACAATATTTTCTGGTACTACCGGACACCAAATTGCCCAAAACACCATTCCTTCCTGCACCATTTTTTTCTACAGCAATCCAATTACCATTTGTAGCATTTACCACATCCCCGTTGGTGTAATTCTTAAAATTATCAATTGAGTCTTCCAGAAAGCCGTTGTCGACATTTGTAACTTTTGACGAAAGACTGGACAGTTCCAATCTGTCATACAAACAGGACTCCTGAGATTCCATGTCAAGATTCTCGAAGTGGACGACGATTCTGGTGCGTGAGGGACTTGTTATTCGTGTCCAGTAGTCTAAATTGTTGGGGTAACCTAAAAAAATAATAATAAATATATATATATATATATATATATACAGGGCCGGTCCTGCCTTGCATGCGATGCATGCAAAAAATGCGGGCGCAAGCCTTAGGGGGCGCCAAAACGAGTTTCGGAAATTAAATTTATAATATATTCTTTATATAAAATCTAGAATTATTTATTTAAAATCTAGAATACTTAATAAATTATAATAAATAATTTAACTTAGCTAGGGATACGGAGACACAAAAAGCATATTTATTTTGCAATGTGATAGCAGTAGAAACAATTAACCGAAAAATTACTCTGCAAATTAGTAAATAACAGCTCTGTTTATTGCCTAATCTACTTATTCAATTTTTTCTTTGTTTGAAGTTACCGTGGAGTCGTAAAAGAAATTATCTAGTGTTCAATCCCATAATCGCAAACCTGCGAAACATTAAATTAATTGTTGGACATTATTGACGAAAAATTGCGAGCTGATTTAATTGAATCGGAACTTGTTAAAAAATATAAACAAATTATAAGAAATGGGGAGTCAGTGCTTAGAAAATGACTCGTTTATTCCGAGAAATTGAATTGTAACTTTTGCTTTTGTTGCAAATGTTTCGCATCTGTTGAATTTTGAATGTTAAAGACATGCGTGGAACAAATATGAAAGATGGAAGCTAAATTTATTTTGGAACGAAAATCTTAAGGCTTGTTTTATACCTGGTGGTGTCCATTCTCTAAATTTAATAATTATTAACTATACAAAAATAATATACAAATCAAATATAATAAGTTTTTTTTCACTATTGTTCAAGAAATAGTAATTTCTTTGCATTTTTTACTGATTTTTGAACAACACTTTTAAAATACGTTAAAAATTTAACTTTAAAACAACAAGCTGATACTCTGAATATGACGGCTCTTACGATATCAATAGGAGAACTTTACGACGCATTTTGGATATTGTAATAATGAAAAATTAAATTAAATTAAAATTTAAAAAAATCCAACATGAAATACGAGTGTTATGTTTTGAAAATTAATTAAAGTCTTTTTAAATATTAATATTGCACTTACGTAAAAATAATTGAAAATTTCAAAATGCTGATTGTGATCAACCCCGAATCGCCTCGATTTTCTAAATAAATTTAAAATCAATATACTTTATACGCTTTTAGATTATATCTATTTCTTGGTGCACTAAATCCAGAATAATTAAAAATTAATTTATTTATTTCACTTAATATTTTTGTTAAATTAAGTTATAAAATTTAAGAAATGCATTTCAAAATAGTGTTTATTATTTTGAGATCAAGATCTTTATATCAAAATAATAATATTATTTCTTAAATGCATTTCTTAAATTCTATAACTTTAGTCTAACAAAAATATTAATTCTTTTGCTATGGTAGTCGAACTTACATCCTTAACCAATTACTACATATGAATATTACTAAAATGTGAAATTATGAAACAACAATTGTTTTAATTATTGATATCGATAATAATAAATAAATTTAAAATCAATATATTTTATACCCTTCTAGATTACATCTAATTTTTTGTGTACTAAATCCAGAAAATTAAACATTAATTTTTAAAAAATATGTAAATATTTATATAATTTTAATGATACTGTTAGCGGTGAAAATAGGGGGAGGGGCGCTAGAAAAAAAGTTGCATGCGGGCGCTACTGACCCCAGGACCGGCCCTGTATATATATATATATATATATATATATATACATTATATAGAATTTTATGATATGAGTGGAACGAATATTAATTGTTTAATATGAACAAAACAGCACTCAGATTTGTTTAACACAACTTATTTTATGATTACAGACGTTGTTCGAGACCCTGGTGTTGTCTCATCTTCAGTGTAATTTCAACACAGTTACTTATATACTACACATTCTTTAATAATTTATTTAAATTTCATTTAATTTTTGGTATACAAAAAACCCAACTCTTCCTTGCAATGCTTGACACAGTACTAAAGAAACATATAACACTTACAGAAATATTCTAAACAAATTTTGAAGTACTTATCTAGATGGAAACAGAGAGGGTATCATTATAATGTAAACAAAGGAGTGCTATCGCATACAAAAATCGATAAAAAATGAAAAAACAAATTAATTTATTGAAAAGAATAAGATAAATGAAAAAATTTATAAATTATTAATGATGTTTATATAAGTGTCATTAAAATATTTGTGTCGTTTCTTAGATAGTTGGTCCGCGAGATACATTAATTGTAATTTCGCATGTTCCTCTCAATATAAAAAGGTCTACCATCTAAAATCTTGTAGATCACGCTCTTTTATTATCTGATCCCCTGTTTTATGATACAAACATAAAATTAGTTAAAACGATCCTACTTGGCAATAATTTTCCATATAAGTTAATTTTCCAATTATTAAAAATAGAGTCGCAAAATTACTTGAATCCGTTTGATAAGAAACCGGAAGAGCCTGGCAAAACAAGTGTTCCTGAAAAAAACTTTTTTCATTAATTTTCCATATCTTTGACAATAATTTTAACCAATTATCAAAAAGACTTTTCAAAAAACACAATATTCGTATTACTTTTTCTCCATTAAAACAATTAAAAATTTTTATATTCCAAAATTAAAGATGAAACTCCATTAACAAAAAAGAAAGATATAGTTTATAAAGTAAATTGTTTGGATTGTAATTGCTCTTATATTGGCCAGACCTGCCCAGAACTTAGAAAAGAGACTCAGGCAACATGAATTACAATGTGAAAAAATAGATAACAAAAATTTAAAAGTACACTTGTGGATCATGCTAATATCAACAACCATAAGTTTGATTTTGACAATCCCCAAATTTTTATTCCATGAGAAAGACTTATTTAAACGGAGCATGGCAGAATCAATGTTAATAGTTCGGACTAACAATAGCATAAATCTAAGAACCGACACAAATATTCTACATGACACTTATATAAACATCATTAATAATTTATAAAAATTTTTTCATTTATCTTATTCTTTCAATAAAGTAATTTGTTTTTTCATTTTTATCGATTTTGTATGCGATAGCACTCCTTTTTGTTTACATTATAATGATATCCTCTCTGTCCTCCATCTAGATAAGTACTTCAAATTTTGTTTAGAATATTTCTGTAAGTGTTATATGTTTCTTTAGTACTGTGTCAAGCATTGCAAGGAATAGTTGGTGTTTTTTTTGTATACCAATAATTAAATGAAATTTAAAATAAAGTATTAAAGAATGTGTAGTATATAAGTAACTGTTTTTGAAATTACACTGAAGATGAGACACACCATGGTCTCGAAACGTCTGTAATCATAAAATAAAGTTGTGTTAAACAAATCTGAGTGCTGTTTTGTTCATATTAAACAATTAATATACATATATATATATATATATATATATATATTAATAATAGTAAACAATATATGATCCATATAAATTAAATGATTTAGAAATATTACTTTTCTACTTCTAACTTACCAGCTGGCCAGTTTGGAGACACCAGTACCCCTTCAGTACCATTCAAAGTTCCATTTATACCTCTGGCACCGGGTTCAGACCAGTCTCGAAAATCTGAGCCCATCAGGGGTTCTTTAGGGTGCAAGGGACGCTTGCAGATGTACCCACCAGGACGAGAGCACCTGTCTGCTGCCCAGTAGAGACCACTTGGAGCGTTTGGATTTGATGAAGGAATCCACTAGAAAGGGAAAAAATAGTCAAAAATATTTTTTTGAGCAGCAGTAATGTTATAGTTCTTTTTGACGAGATAATAAGGATGCAAAGGCTTTTACTCTTTCTCTACAATATTATTTAATTTAATCAAGTACCAACTTATTGCATTTTGTAAATATTATAATTGATCAAGTGTATTACTTCTATAATCCATATCAAGTTACCTTTATTCCCAGACACATCTCCTCGTCCCCATTCAACAAATCCACTGAATACTCAGGAGGCCATCCATGAAACACCATTTCATTGCCATCGATCCAACTGAAACTGTTCACACCACCATTGCTGCTAGTTTCTGGAAATACTTCATTCCTGGATGTACCAGTTTTCCTAAAGACTTCACCCGAAGAGTGCTTCTGGTACAACCTTGTCCAGTCTGGATCATTATTCAAATTGGTTCTAGGGATTGCTTGTTTTTGGTCTTTGAGTGCTGATCTAGCTACTCTTATAGAAGACAATGGTTTTATAATATGATTGTCAGCTTTCCTGGTCCTTCTTTGTTTTTGGTTTGGATTTTTATGTTGTCTGGTTGCCACGTCGTCTTTACCAGCAAGGATTCGTGCCAAGACATCATGTTTGGCGTTTAAGATGCCACCTAAAAACTGGATGCCCAAGTCTTTTTTATTGCCTGGTATTTTTCTAGTGTAGACTGATTTTTGTGGTGATCTTTTTGATCTTCTGGTTTGTCTGGGATTGGTGATGTCATTTCTTCTATCTGCTGGAATCTGGAAAAATATTATATATTTATAATCAATGTGGATGTAAAAATATCTCTAGAATCAAATCTTATATATAAAATTCTTCTGTAATGGCTGTAATGAATGGTTAATCCCCCTAAACGATTATTCGGATTTCATAATCTTGCGAATTGGTTAAAGGAATTTTTTAGGATGTATGTGATTATAAAAATATAGTAATATTGCAGAAATTTTGGCCAAATGCGATTTGTTTTTGGATCGTCTAAAGGCCATAGTCAAAGCAAAAGGTGGTCATATCGAGCAAAAGTGAATTGTTTTTAAATTTTGAATTATTTTTACACATTTTGCACTTTGAATCGAGTAAAAGTATTTTTCCAACTAAATTTATGGCTTTTTTAATTGGTTACACTTCGAATGCCGGATCCCGCAAATGAAAACTAGTTGGTATTGGTATTTTGCCTTGAGGCAAGTTACATGAACTTCCCGATGTGTTAAAATAATCGACTTTAACAAAAAAATAAACTAATTTATGAGTGATATTTGAAAACGAACGAACACGTGAACTCGAAGTATTTTCTAAAAGCAATTTTCACAATAATTTTTTATAATTAAACCAGTTTCCGTAGGGCTTTAATGGTTTAGTATGTTCATTAAGACCAAGTATTCTGTCGTTTATACCAAGTAAATCGTCTAATTTTAATTTTAACAAACATCAAAAAAACTACTCATTTTCTCAAACTTTGATGAATTTTAAAATTAAACTACTTGTCGTAAGGCCGTAAATTTTGAGTAAGTTCTATAAGACCATGATATATATCGCCAAACAAAGTTCCATAAAAATTGGCTTCATTTTTTTTTCAAGTTATTAGATAGATTTTCACATAAAACTAATCAGTATCATTCCCAACTAACATCTTTCGAACAGTTTTTGATTTTTTAAAATTGATTCGGTAGTTTGAGCTTAAATGTGGATGAAAAATTTAACACTTTTTCCAAATGACAAAGAAACGACTCGACAGATCGTCGCACAAAACTGACAAACGATAGTCCTCATTGAGATACATCAAATGGCTTTTAAATTCTGAAATCGGTTCAGGCGTTTTTGAGCAAACGCCGATGAAAGGTCTAATTTGACAAATGCCAAAAAACGATACTAATTTTTGCAAACTTTGAAGAATTTTTAAAATTAAACGACTTGTCGTAGGACCGTAATATTTTAGTATGATCTACAAGACTATGGTATCTACAGTCAAAAAAAATCATAAAAATCGTCGATTTTTTTTTTTTAAATAAACTTTATTACAAGAAACGGCCCGGCTGATCTTTACCAAAACCAATCAGCACAATTCCCAACCAATATTTTCAATTTTCAAAATCGATTCATAATTGCGGGCTAAAACGTGAACGAAAAAATTTTCACTTTTCTGCTATTTAGAAAGAAACGGCTTGGCCGATCGTCGCACAAAACTGACAAACAATAGTCCTCATCGAGATACATCGAATGGCTTTTAAATTTTTTGGTTCAGCCGTTTTTGAGAAAACGTCGATTTACGACAAAAAATCTGTTCACACACACATACACTTTTCGTCCAAATGTTGGTCTCATTCGATTCAGAATGGCTTGAAATATAGACAAACATAAAATTAGCGAGTCGGATTTTTGATAAAACATAAGCTTCTCCTTCGGGAAGTTAATAATTTTTTTTATTATCTCTTTTTTACAACTGTCCAGTAAAGGACATTCAATAAATTTGATAAATTTACAATAGTCGGCCGAAAAGGGACATTGTATACTACATTGGCATGTTGGAAAAAACAACTCAGTAGTTTGTTTTTTCCATTCGATATAAAATTCACAATATTTTATTGATAATTATATAATTTTAACTATTAAATATAATAAATAAAGAAGTAAACATTGATCAACTAGAGTATATCAAGGATGCAACTAAGGATGTCATCAACTGAAGTACAATAAAGAGTCTTTAATATATAGTTTGTTGGACTATATATTAGGTTGTCAAATATCTCCCTTCCGCTTTTTTGCTCTTGGTTTATAATACAAAAAGGCGGAAGGGAGATATTTGACAACCTAATATTTACTTTATAAATGATTGAAAACACGACTTTGATCAATATTTAATCCGATGAGAAAAAATTGAACATGTAAAACTTTTCAGATCAGAACAATATTTTAATGACAAGTATAACAAAAGATGATTATGTTTACTGAGATCACTTTTGGCTATATGTCAGGGGATTCCATAAATATTTTATTTCCTTACCTCTTTCTTTCCTCCAGAGACTCCTCCAAGCCAATAGACGCCTCCTCCGCTGGCGTAATCTCTGCCCTTGGCCCTTATGCTCTCGCTCAGGAACCTCATCTCGCCCTCGCCAAGAACACTCGCCAAGGAGGCGCCGCCGCCCGAATCGGAGCAGATCTGACGCGCCGTCCTCCATCTCGCAGGAGGATAGGCCGATATCAAGTAGCAGTGGCCCTCGAAGAGCAGCTGGCGGTCGTCTCCGCACTCCGTGGAAGCTGGGGGAAGAAATTGATGGTGAGTTATGTAAAGAAATTATAGATTGGAGGAGGATGACAAATCATTTTCTGTTCTTGTATTGGAAATACGCAAATCACGAGTAATTTGTGGTACGATACGATATTATGTGTCATGGATAAGAGATCAATCAAATATTTGTTGGATTTTATATATTTATGTATATATATATATATATATATATATATACATATATGTATATAATGAAAAAGTATATCAGATCAACAAAAAAGTTTTTTTACACAAGCTTCCAAACAATTATTATCATTAGATCTTCAATACGTTTCTTGTCCTAGTTTTGATTTTTCTTGAATGTATAAATTGCAAAATACAAGAGAAAAATAATACAATAAATATTTAAAATAAACTAGTCGTTTATGGCATCGTGCCTTAAGGCAATTATCTAGAAATTCCCGTGAAGTAATGAAAAATTCGAGAAATATTAAATGTTTTTAAATAGATTATTATAAATACTGTAACTTATATATGTTTATGGAAAAGTAAATAAACAAAACTTAATCAATCGAATTTAAAATTAAGGACATTGTATAATATTTTTAAGAATTATATAAACTGAAATGCAAAGTTAAAATTACTTGTTTGAAGATAAAATTGAGCTTTAAAACTTTAGCTAGAATTTAAAAAAAATTAAATTATTTTCAATATTAAAATTTTTTTTTGGAAATAATTTTTTTTTTCGTCCACAATCATTTGTTTCGTCAACACAAGCAGGAAGTTTTTTGAATCATTCAAATCGGATGCTTAGTTCTCTCAAAAACTTCCATTTTTTGCACATTTAGCTCGGTATCTCCAAAACGGCTGGACCTGCCTTTGCCCAAAACTAATCAGCACATCTCCCTATCAATAGGAATCGAATGTTTTTTGAACCATTCAAATCGGTTCATCTGTGCACCCGAAAACGTTGACAAAAAATTGTATCCATATATATACACACACACACACACATCAATTTTTTCTGAGGTATGCCAATATGTTCAGAAACCTTCAAAACGTCGAGAAATTTTCATTTTTGATTTTCGGCCCATTACAATAACTACCCTACGGGAAGTTAAAAAATAAATTAATATAAAAAGAAAAAAATAAATTATATTTAAAATTTTTTTAATGTCTTATATTTTAAATTCATTTTTGAATAGTTGCTAAGATTTTTTAAGATTTCAGGGAATTTTCAAGACTTTTTAGGCTCAAAATAATTAATTTCAAAATTTCTAAATTTACTGAATAATGCCTAATAATTTTCTGAATAAAAATGTACTTATTCAATAAAAATTTCCATTATCTCTTAAGATTTTTCAAGATTTTCCAAAAATTTTGAATTTACACTAGTAATTTTTAATTTTTCAAAAATAGTATGGTTTTAACTTTGTGTTTTCGATTTTCCCAGGTTGATATATTTCCTGGGTTAATGGTAAATTGAAAATCAATTCACTATTTTAAATTAGATTAATTGTTACTTGATGGTTAAAGAGGTTTATATATAAAATTTCTTATATAAAAATGTTTCTATATATAAGATCAAAAAATCATAGAAAGATCTATCATTTAGATAAGTATATGTTGTATATATATATATATATATATATATATATTATAATAAATCAGAATTCCACTATATATTTCAAGACTGTCCTCTTAATAAATTATCTCCTAAGAACTAAATCCCTCAGCACATTTATTATATTTATTATCAACCCATCCACTTTTATGCACACAAACACACACACACACACACACACACACACATATATATATATATATATATATATACATATATATAATATAAACATTGTATTTTCTTTTCACATTCAATATTGAGAATGAAATTTAAAAAAAAATTTAACGAAGATAAAATATGTATGCAAATAGATATACTAATGATAATTAAGCTAGTAGTCTTTGAATTGCAATTAACTTAAATCTTAAATAATCAGCTATTATTATTCTTTGATTTTTTATATTGTTAATGTGAATATTTATATTGTAGATAAATATTATCACTCTTTAACTAAAATACGATGATCCTTGATAGGTTTTGGCAAAAATATCAGATGATATAATAGTGGTCTTTTAAAATAAATAATATAGCCAATATAATTTGCTTTGTACAATTTGTAAAAACCAAAACTGCTCCTTAATCCTTTATTTTTTGGTGCATTGAAAGTATAATTCATTCTTTTCATATTAATGTTTTTTAAGTTTCCAATAGTACATACTTATTCCAAATATGTCACAATTTATCTAAAAAATAATCAAATAAAAATATTAATAATATTATATTGTATTGTTGAATTAATTTTATATTGCAGATATGATTTTTTATAAACTATAAAATAAAGACTACTAGCTTAAAAGTTAATAGCATTTGATAAAAGGTTTAGGAAAAATTATATAATTTTTGTATAAAGTCAGTAAAATGTATAAAAGTACTTTAAAATAATTAAATTACAAAATCAAACAGTGTAACAGTCAAACCGGTCACCTAGGTCTTGTATATCAGAATTATAATTATAATATCATAATCATAATTCATAATTCTCATACTCAATTTATAAATAATTTGTTGTTTAATTGTTTGAATTTGAATAATTAAAAATATTATAATAGTGACTTTTGGAGGTTAACTTCTGAGTGCCACCTAATAAAGCCTAATTTGCATATGATTCTAATAACTGATTATTGGACATAACTAATTAATAAGAAATAACTAAATTATAAAAACCTGCAGGAGTTTCGTCATTTTAAACAATATTTTATCACAAATTTATCAACAAATTTTAAGGACACCATTTTGTATGCAAATGTCAAATCCTTTATTTATCTATTTACTCCTGTTATCAGGCAACTTCATGTTGGATGCTGTTCTATGCAACCAACTTCAGGCAACACTAAAAAACATTTTCGTTATTGCTGTTGAACTGTCAGTCGGGTATAAAAATTATGTTCGTTAAAATAATAAATAATTAATGGTAATTATTATTAAAGTAGTCTGTGTTGAATATATAAACTTATATGCATTAATTTTGAATTAAGTGTTATTTGTGTAGGATGTGCCAAGTTATTATACAGGTTGCTGAAGGGTGATGCTTCCGATGACAGGTTAGTGTAAATTTAATTAAATAACTAATAATAATAATGTATGATTGTTATTTATATGAAACTATTGTTAATTGATGCAATCCGCCTACAATCTTTTTATATTGACAACAATCAAAACGCTTTTTCGTCAAAAATTGTCAACTAAAATTTGCGTACATAACCTCACTTTTTATTCGCAAAATCTTGTCCCATGCTTTCACTATACATATACTAGCTGACCCGAAAACGTTGTTTTGCTAAGTAAGTTTTATTCTAAACAATTTCTAGAGAATCAAAAATA
Organism: Ctenocephalides felis; assembly: GCF_003426905.1. Taxonomy (NCBI): domain Eukaryota; kingdom Metazoa; phylum Arthropoda; class Insecta; order Siphonaptera; family Pulicidae; genus Ctenocephalides; species Ctenocephalides felis. The sequence goes on along the minus strand of NW_020539726.1, from coordinate 42,300,752 downwards.
TTAATACTTTAAGTGTATAAGGATGTATTGTTTGAATGCTACATACAATGAGGTATTAAAAAAGCAATAAACCCCATTAGTTTTCTACATTTTGTCAATACAATCAAACTGCAAGTTTTATACACTTTCTATAGAAAACATGGTATAATCCATCCAAGTCTTTTTTGGCCTTAGGACTTATTGATTACGTTTCAAGTCTTTCAGATTCTTTTTGGATTCGAAATTTTGTGTATAATTGTAAATAATACTACTGAGCTTATACAAAATTTTCAAAATTCTGCGAGGAGAGATAGAAAATGAATTAAGTATTTCTTCTTCGACTTGCTTTTTGAATTGCTTCAAGTAACATTCGATGAAAAAAAGTAAATTTAATAAAAAGTATAAATGTAGAGCAGGGCGGGCCACAAAGGTTCAATTTGACTTTGAGCAAATATAAACTATATTGTGAAATCCAAACCAATTATATCACAACGAATAACACTTTTCAAACGAACAATTATCTGACTATGTTCAGTAAAACTGCCAGCTACTTCATCATTGTAGAAATGTGATTTTTTGATGTCTTTCAAAAATTTGTTATCTAGACCTTTTTACCCCGGAGCAAACAGGTTTAATGTGTAATTTTAATTTTAAAGGTATTTTTCATAATAATTACATTTTTAACTAATGCTAAAAAACTACCAACGAAAGAAAATACTTTTATTATGGATTTTCAAAGATTACCGTTTATCTCCCGATAGCAGTCATGAGAATCAAGGTTATAGCTGGTTATACATCTTTTTCCCTCTACTTTCAAATATTGTTGTTAACCAATGCTTAACTTTGCTGGTTTTTGACACATCGGTGGTGGACCTGTTTAACCCCGGGCCTTCATATATTACTATCTATTTTTCGATAAATTCTGGGAAATTTCAACTGGGAAAATGTTATTCGACAAAATGTCCCTTTGGTTGACACCAAATTTAGGTTCTGAATTTAAATAACATGAATAAAAAATAATATAACATAGAAAATGTTTTATAAATACCAATGAGTATATAATTATACAAATGAGATCTTTCAGAGCACCGTATTTGAGAAAAATATGATTTGCAAAAAAGAGTGCTACAACGCCAAAAAGTGCATTTTCATATTAACATTTCAAAAAAGTTGATATTTTGAGTTTCTAGTAACACTTGCGATCGGTTTAATAACGTTGTTATGTATAAATAAAACTACGAACAAAACTACATACTACTATTTAATTATAATTAAATAATATTCACGTAAAACATCCTATTAAACGTAATAGAACATCATCTGCCAAAAGCATTTGACACTTGACGTATTAGCCACCGTCCATTGTTTTATTCAAATTACGCTTCTACAAAAATGTTCAAATTAAAAATGTAAAGTTTCTACGCGATTTTGAAATAATATCTCACCTTTCCGACAACCTACTGATTAGCACGAATTTTTCAAGACTAAGACTGGCCAAATCGGTTTAGCCGTTTTTGAGTTTAAGCGGATCATTTTATCGAGAGCTCCATTTTTATATGTAAGTTAACTACAATCATCAATAAATCCACTACCCAAGGTGTAAAATTCAACATTCCCCATACAATTCTCAGTCAGTCAGTCAGTCGTTTCCTCCCGAGTAATTTTTCTATACAACTACCGCCCTTTTGTCGTAGTGCTCCTTTCCTCTTCTTATTGAGGAATGGGGGGCCGGGGGGCACATCGGACGAGAATTAATGATGGCACATCCTTTTGACAAATCCACAGGAATTCCACTCGGTCGTTCATAATGCCAGTAGGTGGTGATATAGAAGAGGTGTCCTTGGTTCACAAAGGGATGAAAAATAGATAGATGTGATGGAGGAAAAAAAGTAGTAAGGATAGAGAAATGGAGCTGGGAAGTGGATTGTAGACGGATTTAATGAATGAGGAGATACCTCATTGGATTTGGAAAGGTTTTGAATATTTTCTAAGATTTTCCAAGATTTTTTGGTATTTTCCAAAATGATCATTCTTTTAAATTTTTCCAAGTTTTTTGAATATATTTTGCAAGATTACAGAAAATTTCCGAATATTTTTCATCATTCCTATATTTCCTTGAGTATTTCTCAAACATCTTCAAAGATTTTTACTATTTATCAAGATTTTCCCAGATATTTGTTAGTTATGAATTTTCAATTTATTCCAAGTTTTAGCAAACTTTTTTAGTCTATTTGGAATTTTTCATGATTTTCCCAAACATCTTCAAGATTTTTACTATTTATCAAGATTTTCCCAAATATTTGTTAGTTATGCATTTTCAATATATTCCAAGTTTTAGCAAACTTTTTTAATCTATTTGGAATTTTTCATGATTTTCCCAAACATCTTCAAGATCTTTACTATTTTTCAAGATTTTCCCAGATATTTGTTTGTTATGAATTTTCAATACATTCCAAATTTTAGTAAACTTTTTTTAGTTCATTTAGAATTTTTTATGATTTTCCCAAAAATCTTCAAGATTTTAACTATTTATCAAGATTTTCCCAGATATTTGTTAGTTATGAATTTTCAATTTATTCCAAATTTTAGCAAACTTTTTTTAGTCTATTTAGAATTTTTCATGATTTTCCCAAAAATCTTAAGATTTTCACTATTTATCAAGATTTTCCCAGATATTTGTTAGTTATGAATTTTTAATATATTCCAAATTTTAGCAAACTTTTTCAATCTATTTGGTATTTTTCATAATTTTTGCACAATTGTGAATATTTTTGTATTTTATTCAAAATTTTAAATATTTCTCAAGATTTATTAAAGTATTAGAAGATTATCAATTCTTTGTGACTATTTTTCAATAGTTTTCAAGAATTTTTAATATTCATCAATATTTTCCAAGACAGTTTTAATATTTTCAATATTTCTTATTTATTATTTCAAGATTTTTTGTGATCTTCAATGCTTTCCAAACTTTTTGATATTTGTCAAGACTTTTGGATGCTTTTTAAGGCATTTCAGATTTTTTTTTAATATTCTGTGAATATCACATATTTTTTAATATATGTGAATATTGATCATGACTTCAATTTTTTTTTTTAATTTTCTAAGATTTATTAACACGTTTCAATATTTTCATAACTTTTGGTTATTTATCAAAATTTCCAAAAGTATTGGAATATTTTCTATGATTTTACATATTTTACATTTTTTGAATTTGTCAAGATTGTCCAAAGATTGACGCGTATTTTTCAAGCCTTTTTAAGATTTTTTAATGTTTTTCAAGAGTTTTCAAAATTCCTTTTCAATTTTTTTTAATATTTTACACCTTTTCGACTTTTTGAAGAAAAACGTATTTTGAAATATTTTGGAAATTCTGAACTTTTTTTCAAAGCAATCGTACTGCTTTAACTGCATAGAGACGAAATATCGAAGCGCGTAAGCGCCGCGTCGCCGTCTAACGGTTAAACATTGGTACGCAACCCATAGGAATGTAAACAAAATTTATACTTATTGTTAAATTCTCTATAAAATATCTGATAATTTGATGTGCATATGTCTAATGATCATTTTTGATCCCCAAATGGCATTTTTTTTTACTTTTTTCACTAGATCTCCGAAACCGCTAGACCTGCCTTCCCAAAAATTCAATCAGTTCTTCATCATGTTAATACAAGTAAAATGTTTTTTGAATTATTCAAATCGGACGCTCCGTTCTCTTAAAAACTGAGTTACCGTTTTTGGCACTTTTTGCCCCATATCTTCGGAACGGCTAGACTTGCCTTCGCCAAAAACTAATCAGCACGTCTCCTTATCAATACGAATCGAATGTTTTTTGAATTAATCAAATCGCTTCATCCGTGTTCCCGAAATCGTTGACGAAAATTTGTATCCGCACATACACACATACACACACACCTACATCCATTTTTTGTGAGGTATGCCAAAATGTTCAGAAGAGATATAAAAATTTTCATTTTCGATTTTTTTGCGATTACTATAACTTGCCCTATGGGAAGTTAATATTTATTTTTGTATTCGCTTCTGCGCATCGCGAAAATTTCTTTAAAAATAATAAATCAAGGTCCAAAAAATATATATTTATCTGAAATTTGTTATAAAAAAATTCTTCAAGAACTTTTAGAAAACATCTTTTACAAAATTATTTTCTCTCAACCCAGTCACCCATATTGCCCTTCACCATTCACATCAAGCAACCAAAAATATTTTGAACCAAAACTTACGGCTTTTGAGAGAAATTCTCGCTTTGAATCCTCCATAATTCCTTGAATAATCCGACACAAACTTCATAACAATTTGCGACCCCTTGCTCTCGTATCGAAGCAGCTTCAACTTGCTGCTCCAATCACCACACCTGCGCCAGACCGTCGAATTGACACCACTGGTTGAAGGCTCTCGGATTTCTAGATAATCGTAACTGCAACTGAAAAGAAAAAGATACAGTAATATCTTGAGGATTTATTAGATACTAGCTGACCCGGCAAACGTTGTTTTGCTAAGTAAGGTATATTCTAAACAATTTCTACAAAATCAAAAATATTAATACTTTAAGTGTATAAAGGATGTGCTGTTTGAATGCTATATACAACGAGGCATTATAAAAACAATAAACCCTATTAGTTTGTCTATATTTTGTTAATACAATCAAACTGGAAGTTTTATACACTTTCTATAGAAAACATGGTATAATACAATCCAAGTCTTTTTTGGTTTTTCGACTTATTGTTTACGTTTCAAGTTTTTCAGATTATTTTTGGATTCTTCAGATTTCTGAATTTTGTGTATAATTGTAAATAATACTACTGAGCTTATACAAAATTTTCAAATTTCTTCGAGGAGAGATAGAAAATGAACTAAGTATTTCTTCTTTGACCTGCTTTTTGAGAAGTTTCAAGTAACATTCGATGGTTTAAAGGAAATTTAATAAAAAGTATATATGTAAAGCAGGGCGGGGCTCAAAGGTCTAATTTGACTTTGAGCAAATATGAACTATATTATGAAGTAGAAATGTGCTTTTTTGATATCTTTCAAAAATTTGTTATCTAAACCTTTTTACCATATAGGCGGAGTAACTTGGAACGGCCAGGTGGCAAACAGATTTAATGTCATATTATAATGTTAAAGGTATTTTACAAATTAATTACATTTTTAACTAATGCTAAAAAACTACCAACGGAAGAAAATACTTTTATTATGGATTTTCAAAGATTACCATTTATCTCCCTATAGCAAAGTCATAAGAATCAAGGTTATATCTGGTTATACATTTTTTCCCTCTACTTTCAAATATCTTTGTTAAACAATGCTTAACTTTACTGGCTTTTGATGCATCGGTGGTGGACCTTCCTAATCCCGGACTTTCATATATTACTATCTATTTTTCGATAAATTCTGGGAAATTATAACTGAGAAAATGTTATTCGACAAAATGTCTCTTTGATCGATACCAAATTTAGGTTCTGAATTCAAATAACATAAATAAAAAATTATATAACCTTGAAAATGTTTTATAAATACCAATGAGTATATAATTATACAAATGAGATCTTTCAGAGCACCGTGTTTGAGAAAAATATGATTTGCAAACAAAGAGTGCTACAACGACAAAAAGTGCATTTTGATATCAACATTTCAAAAAAGTTGATATTGTTGAGTTTGTAGTAACACTTGCAGCCCTATTGCATGATTTTACTGAATTGCAAATTTATAGCTGTTTTTGTAAGAAACATGTGTGATTTTATATTTTTATAATTTAGTACACATATTAAGAAATAACATAATAAAATTTTGTAACTCTAGTATAATGTTTTATATTTTTAAATATTTTTCAAAATACTCATCAAACCGTGCACTTGCAACTATTGCAAGAGTGCATTTGTTTACAAAATTGCACATTTATAGCTTTTTTTGTTAGAAACATATATGATTTTATATTTTTATAATTGAGTATATATATTAGGTAATAACACACTAAAATTACACAGCTCTAGTATAATATTGTATATTTTTAAAACATTTTTGAAAGTACTTCTCATATCATAACCAACCGTCGATTCGCAACTAATAAAAATAGAGTATGCAAGTGTTCATTGCAATTTTTTAGTTTTTTCTGCTAGAAACATATTTGATTTTATATTTTTATAATTCAGTATACATATTAATAAATAACATACTATAATTTTATAGCTGTATTACAACGCTTTATATTTTTAAAATATATTTTAAGCTGTCAATTTGTTTACGTCAAAACGTTTACTAACATTTTTGTATATAAATAAATACTGAAAACAAAACTACTTACTACAATTTAATCATAACTAAATAATATTCACGTAAAACATCCTATTAAACGTAATTGAACATCATCAGGCAAAACCATTTGACATTTGACGTATATTAGCCACCATCCATTGTTTTATTCAAATTACGCTTCAATGAAAAATTTCATATTAAAAATGTAAAGTTCCTACGCGATTTTGAAACAATATCTCACCTTTTGGACTTTCTCTGGATTGGCACGAATTTTTCAAGACTAAGACTGACCAAATCGGTTTAGCCGTTTTCGAGTTTTGCTTGGACATTTGAAAGAGAGCTCCATTTTTATATATAAAATTATCAGTACTTACTTTGGCTCGTCTTCCAACACCATCTCTTCAAACTCTACCAGAAGTCTGAAGGCGACTCCGTTTCCTGATGCTCCTGGACTTGATCCGTGTGTCATGATGTTGACTTTGACTTCGCATGTGACGTTTGCCGGATAGAATGTTCCGGGAAATCCGGGAGAGGTGACGGTTACGCTAGTTATTCCGGTTGATGGTGATAAATCGATGGTGCGGTCGCAACGTTGTGTTCCTGATTGGGGATTGGTACGAGGGTTGCCCGATTGGGTGGACAAAGAATCGTCTGAAGATGGTGGATTCGAAGGCTCTGAAAGAAAAAGATTATTAGCACCAATATTATAATGGAAGAGACCTTTTTCACTTGAAATTTAACAATACGCTTGATGGCTTGACAATGCACACTCCGGCCCGCCCCGTTATGTTAGCTATAACTTTGTTAATATAAGAGTTTTTTTTGTCGACTCGTAAATATACGCTCAACATACTATACTTCCAGGTTATCGAAAAAAAATTCAATTTTTCGAATATGTTATATGGACTTCTCCCCTTAAGGAGGTATTCTAGTGTAGAATTTCAAAAAAATCGATTTTTTTTGTTTCATATTTTCAAAGTTTAACTATCTAAGAATATGGGTACGAGAAGACTTTTGAAAATTTCAATTATTTTCGGAGATATAGGCATTTTACTGACTCGGTCTTCATACTGATTTGGCAGGGTCTAATCGGACAAAAGGCATTAGGAAGTCATTAGACCAATTTAAGACAGTTTATCGTCAGATGAATTATTAATTCGATGTTTAGATTCAGAAACTCAGAACAATAATGAATCTCCAAAATCGTTGATTTGGATTTTCGCACCGAAACGTATTCAATCCCGATCTCGTGTAGTTGAAAAGCAACATTTATTGCTGTTTGCATATTCAATGAAGGTTTTTTTTTCCGATTTTAAAAGTGATGACCCTTATGGTAATGTAAATTGGACCAGAAACTCATAAAAAGTTGAAAATTAAAGAAACTGGCAGCTGATGAAGTGGTGGGTCTCAAAAAATTCGCACTTCAGTTTTGGCAGGATTTCAGCCCTCCTAGTCATCAGAAATAGAAGAAATAAAAAGATTATTAATCCACAATGATGTCGCAATCGCCCGAACTAACGATGAATAAAAATTTTTTTTTTACAAATTGGCGTCTGTTTGAAAAAAAGTGTCTTTTTTTTACTGTTTTTTCGAGTTTCTCGAATTTTTTAAATATAGTAAAAATTGGAATTTGGGGATGATGCTTGTTCGGGCTACAGATAGGCCTATAAACAAGACTCTCTGAACATTTCAAGGGAATCGGTCGAGTAGAACTCGAGAAATTGTGTCAACAGTACTGAAAAAGTCTGTTTTGAGAAACACGCATTTAAAGTTTCGCGTGAAGTTTTTTGCTGTCAAAGACATAAAATGATATGTTATACTTCTTTTATTTAATCTGCTATTTCTGCTTC
>NW_020539726.1:42273999-42291656 GCF_003426905.1 Ctenocephalides felis | reverse complement strand
TGTTCAATAAAATAGTATACACTACAAATTATTGAACAATATCCATAGCTCAATTTATTTTAATGCCAAGGGAGAGCCAATATTTTTAGTAGATGTATAAATAAGTGATTTTTGTTGATTCACGACTAAAACATCGATTTTCCAAAATAATCACACAAAAAATCATCGTTTGCCTTTGTGATTTATAGCATAAGATATACGTATTGGAAATTGTAGTCTTTTAAATAGTGTAACGAATTCAGAAAGAATTAATGTATAGTATTCGCGGTAAAGATACAATATCACCTTGGATTTTTTTCACTCAAAATAATTGCTTCAAAAATGTTGCTCATAATTTTTATAATCTCGTACTATATATCAATTGTTTTCAGTAATAATATCTAAATTGCTTTTTTAATAATAATTTGATATACATTATTACTCATTTGCATGATATTTTGGAATCTCTTGAACCAAGTTAACTCTAGTTGGAAAACGATTAATTTTAATTTTGATTTAAAAGAAAAAAACATTGTACGCGCCTTTTTTGCATGATAGCTCACACATTTCATACGCAAGAGATCCTTAATAGTACTTTTTGCTTTTTCATATCTATCAATATTGTTTTTAGGACACATTATACAACACCGATTTATTAAGATTTTAATTGATATAATTTTGTTCATGGCATGATTTTCGTTAAAAGGTATAGTTTTGGAGATATTTGCAAAAAACGATGAAAAGCGCCGAAAAGAAACAAATTTTCAGTAGCCAGTAACTTGATGTCATCCCCTGGAAAGTGGCAAAGGAGTCTAAATTATTTTCACTTTTGAACTTGAGAATAAGATAAACTTCATGCAAATTAGAGCACAGTACAAAAATTCAGACCCAAAATGCTCCTTTGACTTGAGTAAATATTCCGTATCGAATGGCAAACATACGAATTTGCAAATGAGTCTTCATTTGTTTTTAATGTCAAACAATGCCTCAGATATTTTCAATGTCAAACAATGATAAGCGGTTTTTTGTATTTTTTTTTTATTTATTTCTGTAATCTCACTATATTTCTATAAATCAAAAAAAAATTTAAAAATTCCCTTAACAAACTCCAGAAAGATTTATCAAAATCCGAATAATCGTTTAGGAGGATTATCCTTTCATACACCATTACAGAAATTTTTTATATATAATGGGTAGTTCTGCCCTAGATTAAGGGAAAAATAGTGTTAGAGATTTTCCATTGCCTGAAAATGAGCAAAGAAATATATCGATGCAAACAAAATCATTTTCAAGAATTTAACAAATATAAAATTACATATAACCAATTCTCAGTTAAAACAAATTCTCTCAAGTTAAACTTTTAGGTCGCGATTCGGAAATTGTATATTCGAAATCGCTCTACCTGTTTGTGACTTTTGACATTTAGAGTAATTCCATCGTAAAATACAATATTAAATTCGGCAGCAGCTGTAGGATATTGTTGTTTAGTTAATTCGATATTTCAACAAGTTTTGTTTATTTAATTCCAACACGTGTGTTTGCGTCCGCTGATGTGTCGCAAATTAATATTGACAGAATGCTTTGTCAAATTCCACCATGCGAAAATAATAGGAAAATACATAAAGCTAACATTTAGAGTAATACCATGTATAGAATGGAGTGCTTATAAAATTTTAAAGGTTTCGACTGTCATTCTATAAGTATGCGAAGTTCAAACAAATTTCCAAACGAATAAATCCGATTTTCTGGTAAGCCGATATTTTAATATATGCAGAAGAAATTTTGTTGAAAATTTCATTTGATTTGAAATGCATCATCTAGCTATGGATTCTTCGGCAAAGTTTATTGAAAAAACACATAGAACTAGAATCGACATGAGTGTTTTATGGTTACATTTAATTTAATACACCCCAATATAAATATATATATATTTATAGCAGGACACAAACGTCTAATCTGAATTTGAGCAATTTTATTGTGAAAACCAAACTAATTAAAATCACAACAAATAACACATATCAAACAAACAACATTCTGACTATCTGATATCTTTCGAACATTTGTTATCTAGACCTTTTTACCTTCTTATTGGAATTTTAAATGTATTTTACAAAATAATTACATTTTTAACTAATGCTAGAAAACCGTTTATCTCCCGATAGCAGGGTCATGAGAATCAAGATTATACATTCTTTTCCCTCTACTTTCAAATATTGTTGTTAAATAATGCTTAACATTACTGGTTTTTGACACATCAGTGGTGGACCTTTTCAACCCCGGACCTTCATATATTACTATCTATTTTGCGATAAATTCTGGGAAATTATAACTGGGAAAATGTTATTCGACAAAATTTGATCGATACCAAATTTAGGTTCTAAATTTAAATAACATAAATAAAAAAATAATATAACTTAGAAAATATTTTATAAATACCAATGAGTAAATAATTATACAAATAAGATCTTTCAGGGCACCGTGTTTAAGAAAAATATGCCAAAAAGTACATTTTCATATTATCATTTCAAAGTTTCAGAGTTTCTAGTAACACTTGAGGCACATTTAATAACGTTTTTGTGTATAAATGATACTACAAGCAAAACTACTTACTACAATTTAATCATAATTAAATAATATTCACGTAAAACATCCTATTAAACGTAATTGAACATCATCTATCAAAAACGTTTGACATTTGATGTATTACCCACCGTCCATTGTTTCATTCAAATTACGCTTATACAAAAATTTTCAAATTAAAAATGTAAAGTTTCTATGCGAATTTAAAATAATATCTCACCTTTCCGACAACCTACTGATTAGCACGAATTTTTCATGACTAAGACTGGCCAAATCGGTTTAGCCGTTTTCGAGTTTTAGCGGATCAGTTTTATCGAGAGCTCAATTTTTATATACAAGAAGATAAGAGTGATGAATAAAATTTAAAGCAAAGTGTCACCAATGATAATAAACAATAGATTTGAATTACATAAATGAAATTTCACGTTACATTCATATGGCTTTGCCGTATTGAATTACTATCAAAATTATTTATCCCCGTTACAATCATATTCACGCAATTATCCAAATAATCCTACGCTTTTGCTAAATTATGACGACCCACATGATTTCATTCCTATGTCATTTATGCTGTGTCCAGGTGTCGCCCAGTACTCCCTTTTTGGCCCTTTCTCCTCTCGTCCAATTAAACAGCGGTCGAAATTAGTCCGGTCTAATCCGGTGCAATAATCTCCGCCGCCGCCCGGACACAGCGCGATGCCTTTCATGTAGATACCCAATTCCACCAGTTGGTGGAATGGTCGGTATTGCTGGTATGATATGATGGTATGTTGGTGAGGTGTTTATAAGCCGGGCCATGGTGGTGCCGACCGTGATCACATGTGACATTGCTAATTCTCTTTGTGTAGTACAAACGAAACAGGAGATAGGAGGATGATGTTGGATAGTAATGAATATGCATAGTGTTGCACACCCTAGTCGCGCTTTAAGAAGTTTTACTTTAAAAACAAAAATTAAGACATAAACCAAAATTGCGAGAATATAATCTGTTGTTTCTCAATTTCTAATTTTATGTATGAAAATGGAGCTCTCGATAAAATGATCCGCTAAAACTCGAAAACGGCTAAACCGATTTGGCCAGTCTTAGTATTGAAAAATTTGTGCTAATCAGTAGGTTGTAGGAAAGGTGAGATATTATTTCAAAATCGCGTAGAAACTTTACATTTTTAATTTGAACATTTCTGTAGAAGCGTAATTTGAATAAAACAATGGACGGTGACTAAAACGTCAAATGACAAACGTTTTTGACAGATGATGTTCAGTTATGTTTAATAGTATGTTTTACGTGAATATTATTTAATTATGATTAAATTGTAGTAAGTAGTTTTGTTCGTAGTTTTATTTATACACAAAAACGTAATTAAACGGGACTCACGTGTTACTAGAAATTCAAAATATCAACTTTTTTGAAATGTTAATATGAAAATACACTTTTCGGCGTTGTAGCACTCATTCTTTGCAAATCATATTTTTCTCAAACACGGTGCTCTGAAAGATCTCATTTTTATAATTATATACTCATTGGTATTTACAAAACATTTTCTATGTTATATAATTTTTTATTTTGTTATCGATCAAAGGAACATTTTGTCAAATAACATTTTCCCAGTTATAATTTCCCAGAATTCATCGCAAAATAGATAGTAATATAGGCACGGAGTTAAAAAGGTCCACCACCGATGTGTCAAAAACCAGTAAAGTTAAGCATTGTTTAACAACAATATTTGAAAGTAGAGGGAAAAAGATGTATAACCAGCTATAACCTTGATTCTTATGACTTTGCTATCGGGAGATAAACGGTAATCTTTGAAGATCCATAATAAAAGTATTTTCATTCGTTGGTAGTTTTATAGCATTAGTTAAAAATGTAATTATTTTGTAAAATATCTTTAAAATTAAAATAAGACGTCTTAATGAGAATAATAAAAGACTGTTTGTCACCTGGCCGTTCCAAGGTACTCCGCCTATAGGGTAAAAAGGTTTAGATAACAAATTTTTAAAAGACATCAGAAAAGCACATTTCTACAATGATGAAGTAGCTAACAGTTTTACTGAACGTAGTCCGATAATTATTGTTTTGAAATGTGTTATTTGTTGTGATATAATTGGTTTGATTATTTTAATATAATTAATATTTGTTCAAAGTCAAATTGGACCTTTGTGCCTCGCTTTGTGCTCTACATATAAACTTTTTATTAAACTTTGATTCATCGAATGTTACTTGAAACTTTTCAAAAAGCAGGTCAGAGAAGAAATACTTAATTTATTTTCTATCTCTCGCAGAAATTTGAAAATTTTGTTTAAGCTCAGTAGTACTATTTACAATTATACACAAAATCCAGAATCGAAAAAGAATCAATAAGTCGAAAAAGACTTAGATTGGATTATACCATGTATGTAATCAATTGAAAGTGTACAAAACTTCAGGTTGATCGTATTGACAAAATATAGACAAACTAATGGAATTTATTGTTTTTATAATACTTCATTGTATATAGCATTCAAACAACAACACGTCCTTTTATACTTAAAGTATTAATATTTTTGATTCTCTAGAAATTGTTTAGAATATACCTTACTTAGCAAAACAAAGTTTTCCGGGTTACCTAGTATATATATATATTTATATTCATATATAGGTGCATAATACCATTCCTTAATTCCATTCCATCACCATAAGTCCATTTTCACCTTCATAACCCCGAAGGTGAATCAGTATTCATGTCAGTAATTAAATTCTGCTAATACAATAATACTATATGAATATGCAAGGGGGCACTATATTATCACTGCCGACCGAAGGCATTCCGCCCTTTGTTCGTGGGACTAACCGAACACCTTGTCAAATAATAATCGGGGCTCCAATGGCAAAATAAACGATAAGATAAAAGAGAGTGTAAAACTTGTTATCATTTGATGACTTCCAGATATATCTTATATATAAAATTTTTCTGTAATGGGCTATGAATGGTTAATCCTCCTAAACGATTATTCGGATCTTCATAAATCTGTCTGCAGTTTGTTAAGGAAATTTTCTAGGATTTTTTGATTCATAGAAATATAGTTAGATTGTAGAAAAAAATGGAAAAAATTACAAAAAACCGTTTATCATTGATTGACATTGAAAATATTGGAGGCATTGTTTGACATTAAAATCAAATGAAGACTATCATTCGCCAAACATTTCCATTCACTTATAGGCTAAGGCAATATTAAAATATAATAAAATCATGATTATGAATAAGAAAAATGTAATATCTACATTATTATTGCCGAAAAGCAGCTGAGATGTGCCAAAAATTAAAATAATATAAGATACAGTAAATGTGTTTGGCAGAAGCACAGTCTGCGCATGCGTCTGACGGTTGTGGACTGTCAGTGATTGCACATATGATTCTATTTGACAGATTATTATTGTTTAACTAAACGTTAAAAAAAAATTAAAAGCGTTGTTTACTAATATCTTCAGAAATATACATTTTAACGAAAATAATAAAATAAACAAAATTATATAAATTAAAATCTTAATAAATCGCTGTTTTATAGTGTTCTAGTAACAATATTAGGCTAGATATGATAATGGGGTTTTATAGTGCTCAAAATAAGCTTTAAAATGAGTACTTCTGCGTGTAAATTAAGTGAGCTATCATGCAAATAAAAGAGGCATACAATGTTTTTTTATTTGAATCAAAGAGTTTATGAGTGCCATCTCCACCAAAATTAAAAATAATTGTATTCCATCTAGAATTGACTTGGTTTAAGAGAACTTGATGGATTTTAGAAAGTACCACAACTTCAGTACAAACGGTTTTCAAAAAACTCATGATTTCATGAAAAAAAAATCCATTAAAAGATCAACCAATTTCTCATTATTATATCTTTGAAAGAATAAAAGGTATGTATAAAATTCAAGGTATTTTTCTGACTAATTATTGCTTTTTATTATTTTTCTGTTACACAAATATTGATAGAGTTATGATTGTTTAAAAAGTGCGCGGCTGTCCAACCAGAGTGTCTTTCAAGCCCTTTAACCCTTCGCCGGTTCAAAATAAGAGAACTTACGGTAAAATTTATGATAGAGAAAATTGTAGCTCATTTCATTACCGTTAAAATAGTACGAGGGTCATTCAACAAGTACTTAGCTTTCAAATGAAAAACATTGCCACAGAGAAGTTGCAATTCATTTTTAAACATAATCTCTTTTAAGCTCGATACATTTGGACTTGCAATGTGTTCCAACTTAGTCAACCCGTCCAAAAAATACATTTTCTCAAAGGCTACAAAATAGGCCGAAAAGTTGTGGTGAGGCTAAGTACTTGTTGAATGACCCTCGTATATTACAAGTTCTGATAAAATCAGAATTAAATGAGTTATAATCCAATTAACGCCGGGGATGGTGAAGTAGTGCAAATTGTTTTCACTTCTGAACTTAAGATTAAGATTAGCCTATTTCCAAAATATCACTAAATTGGAGCATAGTAAAAAAATTCGCAGAGCACACGCTTTTTTCCTCTCTATTTACTGCAATAATTTTGTTTATCGTAGGTTGAATAGAGCACATGTGAACAGGATTTGACAAATTAATTCACTTCAAATATGAACTTAAGTAATAATGTATATTGAATTATTCGTGAGAAAAATGTTATTTAGATATTAAAATTACTAAAAGCCAGTTAAAATATGGTACGAAATTATAAAAATTATAGGCAACATTATTAAAGCAATTATTTTGGGTAGAAAAATTCAAGGTGATATTGTACCTTTACCGGGAATGCTATATATTAATTCTTTCTGAATTTATTATACCTTTTAAAAGACTTCAATTTATAATACGTATATCTTGTGCTATAAATCACAAAGGCAAACGATTTTTTGTGTGATAAATTTGGAAAATCAATGTTTTAGTCGTGAATAAACAAAAAATCATTCATTTATACATCCACATCTACAGGTATGACAAAATATTAGATGACCCTTGGCATTAAAATAAATTGAGCTATTGGAAATAAAATTGTTATATAAATTGCAGTGTATAATTTTTATATACAATTTTATTGAACATATTTTAATATTTGTTAAAGGGATAATTAAAGTGTTGACTGTGGGAATTGAGAATCATCAATTTATTTGAAGCAGTTCTACATTCAACATCACTCATATATTGGTGTAAATAATAATTCGAAAAACAATAATTGTTATTTTTAACTGAACGGTAAATATTAGTATAGGATATTAAAAAAATGTAGATGTGGGTACAGGACAACGTCTGTCGGGTCATCTAGTACTTATATATTTTTCTAATCCTCTTACCTCAACATCAGTAAATTATCGACAGCTTTCTGCGCCTGCTGGCTTCTGATACTCGCCAAATGGCTTCTACTCCCATATTTCGTCCTGCACTCCTGTTCGGCCTGATGCCACGTACCACGTTCCCCAACAACCCCATTTACTTTACCGCCACTGGAATTACTATTCGATTTATCAACACCGCCGGAGGTCACTTTATCATCACCATTGACACTTGACACACCACTTTGAGTCTTTGACACATCGCTCCATAGTTTGTCAACTATGTCATGGGAGGCCGTGACACAATGTTCAGGAGAGGAACGCACCCAACCGAATTGGCAGCCCGAACGCATCCTTGTAGGCTTTGCTGAGTATGAGAACTTGATGAAGATCGGTTGGGATAGATTGGTTGCGTCTATTTTCACCTAGGGTAAAAGACATATGTTACTCGTTGGTTGGAAATTTATTACTCATAATTTTTAACTTCCCGAAGGAGAAGTTTATGTTTTCATCAAAAAATCCGATTCGCTAATTTTATATTTTCTCCTGGACGTTTCAAGCCATTCTGAATCGAATGAGACCGAATTTATGGAAAATCTATGTATGTGTGTATGTGTATGTGAACAGATTTTTTGCCGTAAATCGACGTTTTCTCAAAACCGGCTGGACCGATTTCAGAAATTTAAAAGCCATTTGATGTATCTCGATGAGGACTATCGTCTCTGAGTTTTGTGCGGCGATCGGCCGGGCCGTTTCTTTGTAAATTGCAGAAAAGTGAAAAATTTTTCGTCCACGTTTTAGCCCGCAATTCTGAATCGATTCTGAAAATTCAAAAATCGTTCGAAAGATATTGGTTGGGAATCGACCTGATTTGTTTTTGGCAAAGATCGGCCTGATCGTTTTCTTGTAATAAAGTGTTAAAAAAAATTTTTTTTTCACGGTTTCTATTATTAACTTAATAAGTTAGTAAGTTATTAATTAGTAAGTTATTGTAATCGTCCAAAAATCGAAATTGAAAATTTTTGCATTTCTCAACGTTTTGAAGGTTTCTGAACATTTTGGCATACCCCAGAAAAAATGAATGTGTGTGTATGTATGTATGGATAAATTTTTCGTCCACGTTTTCGGGCGCATGGATCAACCGATTTGAATGGTTTAAAAAACATTCGATCCTTATTGATACGGAGCAAAGAGTGCAGAGAATACAAATCGAGTTTTTGAGAGAACGGAGTATCCGATTTGAATGATCTAAAAAACTTTCTGCTTGTATTGACAAAACTATTGATTTTGAGGATAAAAAATTATTACATCTTTTGTTTATTTTTCATGAAATATTTTTGTAATTTTGGATTAAAAATTCAAAAAATTGTCCAGGCTAAGCACAGTCTAGGCGCCACTCTGGTACAAATGTTTACCCAAGTGCGCAAGTAGCACTTTTTTAATTTTACAAACTATTGAAAAATGTGAGGATGCCGCCAAGCTAAGCACAGTATAAGTGAAAATGTCGCCCAGAATAATTTGCAAATGCGTTTAGACTATGACTATACTGGAGCACTTTTTCAATTTTGTGTAAATTAGGCAACTATTTTTTTAAAATTGAATTCGAAATGAAATGAAATGAAATGACGATTGTTAATGTTCTGGAGATAAATTGATTTACGATTTACATTTGATTTGCTCAGATATAACAAGAATGCAAAAATAATGAAACAATTACAGTATCTGTAATAATATATTTGAAAACGTTTAAAATTTCTAGAATATTTCATTACAGTAGGGGATGTTTCAGCAATTTGTCTTAAGGCACGATGCCATACTCCACTAGTTATTGATTTAAGTCGATTATTTACACATATCGGGAAGTTCATGTAACTTGCCTGAAGGCAAAAGACCAATACGAACTAGTTTTTGTTCTACTTACCGTTAGAAAGTTTCCCTTAGATACGATTCTCAGTTCCCCCTGCTGTTGACCAGGTTGAACACAATGTCGCCACCTATCAGCACTTCCAGGTAACACGGAATCCCGAACTGATACCACAGCACCCCCCTGGCACTCTTTCTCGTTTTGCTGGCGGAATTTGTTTGTAGTATAGTCAATATTTGATGGGTAATCATAATAATCAGCGTCCAAACTGTCGAAGTCTCCTGGAGGATTTTCTGTTTGGTAGAAGTCGTCGTAGTTAGATTTAGCCGCCGGTTGAAGGTTGTACAAGTTGTTTATCGAGTTATAGAAAAAACTTCTTGCACTGTATTGATTGGAATTTGTAAAGTCGTTATTGAATGTATATCCACGTTGTTTGTTGCTGAAACCGCTGCTGGGTAGATCATAAGGCAAGTTCAAAAATCCCTGATTCACCCCTGAACTACTTTTATATTCCTCATTTGATCTACTGGTGAAATCACTTATTTTTTGCTGACTACTGAAACCGTAATTTTCTGCATCTGATGGTAAACCATTTAACTGCTGATCTTCATTGTGCGTTGCTGATTGTGCATTTAGATCAGTTTTAGGATCGTTAAGATCTGAATTATTGAACACATTTTGGTCACTTGTATCTTTGGATGTTGAATTTTGTATTTCGGAGTTTCTTTTTGTTTTTGTCGAGTGTTTCTGGTCTACATCTACATCTACGTCGCCGTAAAAAAGTGTTAAGTCCACTCGATTTGCGTAAGGAAGATGGATCTGGTGAAATATATAAAGATATTTTAATTATGATAGATATTATATTAATGAAATTGTCAAATAAAATGTATATATAAAATATGAAAACTGTTTTTCATAATCTCTCATACCTGTCTGACTGAGATATGAAAAAAATGTATATATAAAAATTTAAAAAAATAAAATAAAATATCAATTACTAGTATTAGAACTCGAAAAATTGATCAAAATTAGAGTTTGTCGGTTTTCAAAAACCGGTTTTTTAACGAAAATTATGAAATTCGAAAACCGGGTTTTTAGTAGAAGAAGTCGGTTTCCACTGTACAAATGAAAAATGACAAGTATAGCCAATTATAAAAGATAGATGCAAGCGTTTTGATTCTTGGAATCAAATCGGTTCAATAGCATTTGGATTCTTATCAGTCTACTATGGTTCCTAGAAAGGTTTTGTGTTTTATTTTGTCTAATGTATATATTAATTTAGATTTTTATACAAGTGTATATATTAATCTAAATAAGTATGACTTCTTCTTGAAGAAGTAACTTTCTCTACTCAAACTTAAGGGGCACAACTAGTGTAAACGCCTAAAAAAAGGTGATTTTTGGGAATTTATATAAAAAAAAACTTTATCAATCATTTCAAAATTTTAAGAATATATTTACACATGTTTTAAGAATACATAGTAAAATTTTGAAGAAAAAAATTAAATATTTTTTAAGTTATCGTCGATCTCCAACGGCGCGACAAAAAAATGCCCTTCACTGCTGCAGTGATTCCGGCCTTCTACGTGGATAAAATTTAAAAAAAAAATTTCATTAAACTAGACAATATTGTCTGTAAAATGACCTACGATAAAAAAAATCAAAAACTGACAAAATGGCGGCGTTTTTTCGAAGTTCGAATTTTACCCAAAATTTTGGTCATTTTTGAACTGCCAAAATTCGATTTTTGATTCGATCAAAAAATTGACAGTTCATTTTACGGAGATCTATATATATAGAAAATATAAAAAAATTTGATAATGATCGGATCATTTGTTTTTGAGTAATTGCTGCTGCAAATTCGGAAAATGCTGTTTCGAGAAAAACGCGTTTAAAGATAAAATTATCGTTGTACTATATACTCTATATATATACTCTTTGATTGGCTGTGACTCAAAAACTATTTAAGATATCGATTTAAAATTTTGGTATGTTATTTTTAAAGGTATAACCTATCGAAATATGGAAAAATTGAAAATTCGATTTTTTTGAAAATTTCACACTAGTTGTGCCCCTTAAAAAAAGAGTTTTTAGCCCTTGAAGCCACAAATAAAAGAACATAAAACTTATAATTATTATATCACGCTTTAAAAACAATTAAGCCTAGTTCGGCAGAGTATTTTCTGTTTCGGGAAATTTTGTGAGCAAACAAAGGACACGTCTAAGTAACAAATCAATAGATGTTCTCAGTTTTTTGAAATCATATTTTAAAAAATAATTAGAATTTTTAAAATTAATTAATTAAAGTTGATATTAACAGGTAAGCATCAACATGTATCTAATTTTTTGTTAATTTAATAAATGTTTTTTATTTGAAAATGTATTATTTTTATTTATTCGGAAACTTTCCTTTCACTATCATAAACATATTTTTATTCTTATATGTGAAAATGATGCATAACGAATAATTATTTTCAAAGTTATTTGATCCAGATAAACTATTATTTTTTGTTTTACTAATTAAAATTAAAATAATTCTGTTTACTATCCATAAAATTGAACAATAAATAAATTCAGTCAAATACTGTTCTAAATGACACTAAATTTGCGGATACATTACAGAATATTCGAGCATAAATTCACTTTCTATATAAAATTTGAAAACCGGCTAAAACCGGTTTCCTGGTAAAATTAAATTTCGAAAACCGGTTTTTTGAAATGTCTTAGGGTTTTTGTATAAACCCTAATCAAAATATTATTACCTTGATTGTACAATGTAGATTTATCAACGACGTCAATGACACGGTGTCATTCTCAGATGTCAACGTGACATCGTAACAATAATCCACCAACTTGTACCTAGGAAATAGAATAAATTAGCACATAACCAATTTTTAATTTGATTATCCTGATTATCCTGATTATCTTACCTCAAAGCGAATATCGCATTGGACTTGGTCTTCAATTCAACAAATTTGGCATCAGGAAAGTACATCGATCTATCCCTTTCTGGAATTTCTTCGATTTTTCCGCAAAACCTTCGGGAGTTTTTAGACGTTTCAGGGCCATTAATGAAATTTTGTTCATCTGGCAACATTGGCCCGTCAGGGTCGAATCGGATATTGTTCATTGTGAGTTGGTCGTATGGAATTCCTGAATTGTAGTTGAAATTTGATGCATATTCTGGTGGTTTTGGATTTATGTCGTTGCTGGAGTATTTTGGAGGAGTATTTTGTTTCTCTGGATTTTGGAGGAACTGTATGTAGCCACCTGAAATGAATAAATAATCATTATTGGAAAATGATTTTAAGAGGAAATGACTATTGGACGACTTGTGCTGGTTATTGTAATTAACTTCCCGAATGAAAAGTTTATGTTTTCAACAAAAAATCCGACTCGCTAATTATGTTTTCTCGACGTTTCAAGGCATTCTGCATCGAATGAGACCAAATTTGGAAAAAGTATGTGTGAGTGCGTGTGAACAGATTTTTTGCCGTAAATCGACGTTTTCTCCAAAATGGCTAGGCCGATTTCAAAAATTTAAAAGCCATTCCGATGTAACTCGTTAAGGACTACCGTTTATCATATTTGCGCGACGATCATCCAAGCCGTTTCTTTGTAAATCGCATAAAAGTGAAAAAAATTTCGTTCACGTTTTAGCCCGCAATTCGGATTCGATTTTGAAAATTCAAGAACCGTTCGAAAGATATTGGTTGGGAATCGTGCTGATTAGTTTTTGGTAGAGATCGGCCGAGCCGTTTTCTTGTAATAAAGTGTTAAAAAAATTTTTTTCGACGATTTTTATGATTTTTTTTTGACGGTAGATACCATAGTCTTCTAGATCATACTAAAATATTACGGCCCTACGACAAGTCGTTTAATTTTAAATATTCTTCAAAGTTTGTAAAACTTAATATCATGTTTTTGGCATTTATCAAAATTAGATCTTTCATCAACGCCTGAACCGATTTCAGAAATTTAAAAAGCATTTGATGTATCTCGATGAGGGTTATTGTTTCTCAGTTTTGTGCGACGATCGGCCCAGCCGTTTCTTTGTAATTTGGAAAAAAGTGTTAAACTTTTAGTCCACATTTAAGCTCATACTACCGAACCGATTTTAAAAAATCAAAAACTGTTTGAAAGATATTAGCTGGGATCAGTGGCGTCGGAACCAAATTTTTGATGGGTGGGCTCGTTTTTTTTTTAGATAGACAGCCAGTGGTCTCGTTTTTTTTTTTTTGCTAGAGATATTAGCCCATATAATTTTTCAAAATTCATGGGTGGGCTCAAGCCCACGCAGCCCACGCGGTTCCGACGCCACTGCCTGGGATTGATACTGATTAGTTTTAGGTGAAAATCTACCAAGCCATTTTCTTGCAAAGATTGTCTTCATTGAGATTCATAGAATGACCTTTAAAGTTTGGAAATTCGGTTAAGAAAACATCGACGAAAGAGCAAAAATTAAAGATTAAAAGTTCAGCGTAAATTATTAGATAATATATTTCAATTAGGTAATATATTTCAATATAAATAATAAACAAGAATTAAAATATCAAATTAAGGCAGAGTGAATAACATTTAAGTTAAGAAAAGGCAACTGAGTTAAATCTTTTTAAGTAGAGAAAAAGTTGCATAATACAAAATCTTGCTTCACGTCAGAAGTTTTTAGTTAAAACAACACTAAAGTTTTTGTAGAATTAAAAAAAATGTTTTTGTTGTTCGTACGTTCTTCCAATTTAAAAAATCTGGAATGGACTTTTTTAAGTAAAGAAATACAAAATGTTCTTTAGGCTACTAGAACTTTTTAGCTCAAATCGAACTCGAGTTCTTATAATTATTTCAAAAAAATTATTTTCAATTGTTCGTAAAAGTTGTAATTAATATAATGGTTTTATAGAACTAACTAAAATATTACGGCCTTACGACAAGTAGTTTAATTTTAAAAATTTATCAAAGTTTGAGAAAATGAGTAGTTTTTTTGGCGTTTGTTAAAATTAAAATTAGACAATTTACTTGGTCTGATGATAGAGTACTTGGTCCTTAATAAACATACTAAATCATTAAAATCCCACGGAAAATGGTTCAATTATAAAAATGGTTGATTTTTGAAAATTTGCTTTTAGAAAATACTCTGAGTTCACGTGTTCGTTCGTTTTTAATGATGTGTAATAAATGCACTCGGAATACTTTTAATCACTCATAAATTAATTTAATTTTTATTGATTAAGTCGATTATTTACACATATCGGAAAGTTGCATCAAGGCAAAATACCAATACCAACTATTTTTATATATAATTTGATTACTATTACCTAAATCACACCTAACATTTAGTCTGACCAGCTCCACCAGCAAACCATGACGTTGCAACACTTCATCACTACGATCACTTAAATCACTCGAATTGTTTTTATCACTTTCAAAGTCACTATTTTTAGTGTCATTCACAGAATTTATATTATCACTTTCTGGAAACGTAACCGAACAATCTGCATGCTCTCTTGGTAAATCCGAGGAACTGAAGTCGGAGGATGGATTTTTTAGACGTAACTTGCAATCTGAAAAAAGTAATAACAGTAATTAACTTTTTGAAAAAAAAACGTTTTCTTCATTTTGACATATTTTGGAAATTCAAAGCAATCGTACTGCTTGAACTGCATAGAGACGAAATGTCAAAGCGCGTAAGCGCCGCGACGCCGTCTAACGGATAAACATTGGTACGGAACCCATAGGAATGTAAACAAAATTTATACCTATTATTAAAATCTTTATAAAATATCTGATAATTTGATGTGCAGATGTCTAATGATCATTTTTGTCGCCAAATGGCATTTTTTTTACTTTTATCATTAGATCTCCGAAACCGCTAGACCTGCCTTCCCAAAAATTTAATCAGTTGTCAATACAAGTAAAATGTTTTTTGAATTATTAAAATCGGACGTTCCGTTCTCTTAAAAACTGAGTTACCATTTTTCGCACTTATTGCTCCGTATCTTCGAAACGGCTAGACCTGCTTATGCCAAAAACTAATCAGCACGTCTTCTTATCAATACAAATCGAATGTTTTTTGAAATATTCAAATCGGTTGATCGGTGTTTCCGAAATCGTCGACAAAAATTTTTATCCGCACACACATGCACACACGCACACACACACATACATACATCTTTTCTAAAGTAGGCCAAAATGTTCAGAAACCTTTAAAACGTAAAGATCTATAAGAAATTTCATTTTCGATTTTTTTGCGATTACTATAACTTACCCTACGGGAAGTTAGAAACATT
This sequence comes from Ctenocephalides felis, assembly GCF_003426905.1. Lineage (NCBI taxonomy): Eukaryota > Metazoa > Arthropoda > Insecta > Siphonaptera > Pulicidae > Ctenocephalides > Ctenocephalides felis. The sequence goes on along the minus strand of NW_020539726.1, from coordinate 42,275,660 downwards.
CGATTCCTATTGACAGGGAGATGTGCTGATTAGTTTTTGGCAAAGGCAGGTCCACTCGTTACGGAGATACGGAGCAAAAAGTGCAGAAAATAGAAATCGCGTTTTTGAGAGAACGGAGCATCGGATTTGAATGATTCAAAAAACATTCAATTCGAAATGACGGGAGAAGTGGTGATTAATTTTTGGCAAAGGCAGGTTCCGCCAATTCGGAGATACAGAGCTAAATGTGCAATAAATGGCAGTTTTTGAGTGAACTAAGCGTTCGATTTGAATTCTCTAAAAAACTTTCTGCTTGTATTGACAAAACAATTGCTTTTGAGGATAAAAAATTATTACATCTTTTTTTATTTTCCATAAAATATTTTTGTAATTTTGGATTAAAAATTGAAAAAATTACCCAGGCACAATCTAAGCGCCACTCTGGTACAAATGTTTACCCAAGTGCGTTTAGAATTTTATGTAATTTGGGCAACTATTTTCTTTTTTTTTAAATTGACTTCGAAATGAAATGACGATTGACGATTAATGTTCTGGAGATAAATTGATTGATTGATTTACATTTGATTTGCTCAGATATAACAAGATAATGCAAAAATAATGAAATTTACAGTATTTGTAATAATATATTTGAAAACGTTTAAAATTTCTCGAATATTTCATTACGGTACGGGAAGTTCCAGCAATTTGCCTTAAGGCACGATGCCATGCACCACTAGTTTATAAATTTCTATTCTTCCACCAGCCTTCTACTATTATAATTAATTGGAAATTATGTCAATAAGAGGACACAATCGATAATTGGATGACATCGTTTGAAGATGTTCCTTGCCATTGTTGGGAACGTTTGAATTTTAATTAGAAGAAGAACTTTGTAAAGATAGAGAGAATTCAATTTAACGTAATAATAATATAATGACGACGACAACTATATTGTAATTTCTTTTAAAATCTTTTGATGTTGAAAATGGAAAATTTTCTTACTTTGCGGAAGATTGCTCGTTTTTTATTTAAATATTAGTTTGTAATTTAAAATTATGCAACGTGTATTAATTAGAAAAAAAACGTTGTAAGCAATATTAGTTTTACTGAAATATAAGACGTTCGAATATCTTATGTTAAGATATTTCTTTAATATAAATATCGTTTATTTATAGTTAGCAATTGATGATATCACCTTTCCATATCAATTTTTGTTAGAACTGTTATTACATTATTGTAGTTTCATGCACCATATTAAGGATTATATATTCCAGTATATAATTTTAGTACAACATTCTAAATCGGAGTACGCAAGGTTTTACTCCAGGCCACCAATCTGACAAATAAGAGAAAGATTCCGAATTATCCGATTAGATATCTTTTAAGAATCCGATTTAGATATCTTTTTAACTTCCAGTAGGGTAAATTATAGTAAGCGCAAAAAAAATTAAAATGAAAATTTTTATATATCTTTACGTTTCAAGGTTTCTGAATAGAAATAATGGATGTATGGGTGTTTGTGTGTTTGCGGATACAAATTTTCGTCGACGATTTCGGGATCACCGATCAACCATTTGAATAATTCATAAACATTCGATTCGTATTGATAAGAGACGTGCTGATTAGTTTTGGCAACGGCAGGTCTAGTCGTTTCAAAGATACTTGGAAAAAAGTGCCAAAAA
>NW_020539726.1:42247779-42272999 GCF_003426905.1 Ctenocephalides felis | reverse complement strand
AAATTAAATTAAAACTTTTGACTTGTTTGCACTTTGACTCTCTCAGTTCACCCCGCCTATGGGGTAAAAAGGACCAGGTCACAATTTCTTTGAATTACAGCAAAAATCACATTTCTACAATGATGAGTAAGCTGGGAGTTTTATTGATTATAGTCAGATCGTTGTTTGTTTGATATGTGTTATTTGTTGTGATGTGATTGGTTTTCACAATAAATTGCTCAAATTCAGATTAGACGTTTGTGTCTTGCTTGCCTATATACATTTATATTAGGGTGGGTCAAATTATATATAACCAGAAAGCACTCATCCCGATTCTAGTTCTATGTATTATTTCTTTGACGAAGAATCCATAGCTAGGTGATGTATTTCAAATCAGATGAAATTTTCAACAAAATTTCTTCTGCATATATTATAATATCGGCTTACCAGATAATCGGATTTATTCGTTTGGAAATTTGTTTGAACTTTGCATACTTATAGAATGAATAGTCGAAACCTTTAAAATTTTATAAGCATTCCATTCTATACATGGTATTACTCTAAATGTTAGCTTTATGTATTTTCATATTATTTTCGCATGGTGGAATTTGACAAAGCATTCTGTCAATATTAATTTGCGACACATCAGCGGACGCAAACACACGTGTTGGAATTAAATAAACAAAACTTGTTGAAATATCGAATTAACTAAACAACAATATCCTACAGCTGCTGCCGAATTTAATATTGTATTTTACGATGGAATTACTCTAAATGTCAGAAGTCACAACAGGTAGAGCGATTTCGAATATACAATCCGAATCGTAACCTAAAAGTTCCAACTCGAGAGAGTTTGTTCTCACTGCGAATTCTTTGAATCAAGTTTTATAATAATTCTTGAAAGTAATTTGTATTGATTTACTTTTTTCCTTGGTTTTGAAGTTACACCCTGTTCTATCATCTAAATTGTTACTTAACTTAGTCGTTAGCAAATACATTTTTTATTTTCACAATGAGAATCTTCAGAAGCGTTTTTACGCTCTGGACAACTTGACACCGGGCAGTAGCAATGTCCATTTTTAGTTGAAAATATGGGCGTGAAATAGCAATGGTAAATCTTATCTTATTCAAGAATAACTAGCAGCCCATTCGTCGAAATAAAAAAAAATGTAAAAAGTGTCATCATTCAGCAACACCAGGACAAAAACACAAAAAAAATCTAAGAAAATTAACATTGTATCATGACAATTATATGGAAAAAATAAAAATGATGAATAATCAAAAAAAAATTAAAACAATTTTGAACAGAGTTATAAACTGTAACACATTATGACGCATAAAAAGATTCTAAAGAGAGAACTTGGTTTAAGAGATCTTGATGGATTCTAGAAAATACGACAACTTTAGTACAAACGATTTTCAAAAAGCTCATGATTTCATGATACAAAATCTATTTTAAAAAAACAACCAATTTCTCATTATTATATCTCTGAAAGTATAAAGAAAAAAAGAAATATAGATGAAAATTCAAGGTCTTTTTCTGACTAATTATTGCTTTTTATTATTTTTCTGTTACACACAAATATTGATAGAGTTATGATTGTTTAAAGAGTGCGCGGCTGTCCAATCAGAGTGTCTTTCGAGCCCTTTAACTCTTCGCCATTTCAAAATAAGAGAAGTTACGGTAAAATTTATGATGATGATGAAAGTTGTAGCTCATTTATTTATTTTTAAAATAGTATATTACAAGTTCTGATAAAATCAGAATTAAAAGAGTTATAATCCAATTAATGCCGGGGGTGGTGAAGGAGTGCAAATAGTTTTCACTTCTGAACTTAAGATTAAGATTAGCATATTTCCAAAATAACAAACAAATTAGAGCACAGTGAAAAAGTTTACAGGGCGCACGCTTTTTTCCTCTCAATTTACTGCAATAATTTTGTTGATCGTAGGTTGAATAGAGCACATGTGAACAGGATTTGAAAAATAATTCGATTCAAATATCAACTTAAGTAATAATGTATAATGAATTATTAATGATAAAAATGTATTTTAGATAGTAAAAATACTAAAAGCCAGTTAAAATTTAGTACGAAATCATAAAAATCATAGACAACAAAAATATATGAATATCGGATAACCCTTAAATGCATTAAAATAAATTGAGCTATTGGAAATAAATTTGTTCTATAAACTGCAGTGTATAATTTTTAATATACAATTTTATTGAACATATTTGTTAAATGGATAATTAAAGTATTAACTATGGGAATTGAGAATCATCATTTTATTTCAAGCAGTTTTACATTTAACATCATTCATATATTGGTGTAAATAGTAATTCGAAAAACAATAATTATTATTTTTAACTGAACGGTAAATATTAGTATAGGACATTAAAAAAATGTAAATGTGGGTACAGGACAACGTCTGTCGGGTCATCTAGTATATATATATATATATATATATATATATCCATGTATGTATGAATATTTAATAAATACGAACACTGCATCCGCCCATTTAATCCTCTACATGTTAAAACAACGGATTATTCTCTTCAACATTTAATCCACAAAGCATTCGATGCGTACAATTTGTATTTTATCCCTTACCCACCCTTATATATATATTCCATCCATTTATCCAGTTTTACCCAGTTGCCATGTTTTATTTTATATAATATTTTTCCGTTTTTCCATTGTGACATGTTTTGTTATTAAACGACATTTTCGTAATGTCAGAGGTGACTTGGGACAAAGCTACAGAAATGCAATGTTGGAAGACCTGGTGACAGGAGTCGGGTGACATGGAATTGAAAATAATATATGTTACTTGCTGACCCGGCAAACGTTGTTTTTCTAAGTAAGGTATACTCTAAACAAATTCTAATAGAATCAAAAATATTAATACTTTAAGTGTATGTTTGCGTTGTTTGAATGCTATATACAATGAGGTATTATAAAAACAATAAACCCCATTAGTAGTTTGTCTCTATTTTGTCAACTGAAAGTTTTATACACTTTCTATAGAAAATATGGTATAATCCAATCCAAGTCTTTTTTGGTCTTTCGACTTATTCAAGTTTCAAGTTTTTCAGATTTTTTTAGATTCTAGATTTTGTGTATAATTGTGAATAATACTACTGAGCTTATACAAAATTTTCAAATTTCTGCGAAGAGAAATATAAAATGAATTAACTATTTCTTCTTTGACCTGCTTTTTGAAAAGTTTCAAGTAACACTCGAAAACTTAAAGTAAATTTAATAAAAAGTATATATGTAGAGCAGGGCGAGACACAAAGGTCCAATTTGGCTTTGAGCAAATTTAAAGTATATTGTGAAAACCAAACTAATTATATCACAACAAATAACACATTTCAAACGAACAATTATATGACTACGTTCAGTAAAACTGCTAACTACTTCATCATTGTAGAAATTGGCAAATTTGTTATCTACACCTTTTTACCCCATAGACGGGAGTAACTTGGAACGGCCAGATGGCAAGCAGGTTTAATATCTTATTTTAATTTTAAAGGTATTTTACAAAATAATTACATTTTTAATTAATGCTAAAAAACCGTTTATCTCCCGATAGCAGGTTCATGACAATCAAGATTATAGCTGATTATACATCTTTTTCCCTCTGCTTTCAAATATTGTTGTTAAACAGTGCTTATAACTTTATTGGTTTTTGACACATCGGTGGTGGACCTTTTTAACCCCGGACCTTCATATATTACTATCTATTCTTCGATAAATTCTGGGAAATTATAACTGGGAAAATGTTATTCGACAAAATGTCCCTTTGATCGATACCAAATTTAGGTTCTGAATTTAAATAACATAAATAAAAAATAATATAACCTAGAAATAATTATACAAATGAGATCTTTCAGAGCATCGTGTTTGAGAAAAATGTGCCTAAAAGTGCATTTTCATATTAACATTTCAAACAATTTGATATTTTGAGTTTCTAGTAACACTTGCGATCCGTTTAATAACGTGTTTGTGTGAAAAAACCTACAAACAAAACTGCTTACTACAATTTAATCATAATTGTGTAATATTCACGTAAAACATCCTATTAAACGTAATTAAACATCATCTGTCAAAAACGTTTGACATTTGACGTATTAGCCGCCGTCCATAGTTTTATACAAATTACGCTTCTACAAAAAAATTCAAAATAAAAATATAAAGTTTCTACGCGGTATTGAAATAATATCTCACCTTTCCGACAACTTACTAATTAGCACGAATTTTTCAAGACTAAGACTGGCCAAATCGGTTTAGTCGTTTTCGAGTTTTAGCGGATCATTTTATCGAGAGCTCCATTTTTATATACAAGATAAGATTGATGAATAAAATTTAAAGCAAAGCCTCGCCAATGATAATAAACAATAGATATAAATTACATAAATGAAATTTCACGTTGCATTCATATGGCTTTGCCGTATTGAATTACTATCAAAATTATTTATCCCCGTTCCAATAATATTCACGCAATTATCCAAATAATCCCACGCTTTTGCTAAATTATGACGACCCACATGATTTAATTCCTATGTCATTTATGCTGTGTCCAGGTGTCGCCCAGTACTCCCTTTTTGGCCCTTTCCCTTCTCGTCCAATTAAACAGCGGTCGAAATTAGTCCGGTCTAATCCGGTGCAATAATCTCCGCCGCCTTTCATGTAGATACCCAGTTGGTGGAATGGTCGGTATTGCTGGTATAATATGATGGTATGTTGGTGAGGTGTTTATAAGCCGGGCCATGGTGGTGCCGACCGTGATCACATGTGACATTGCTAATTCCCTTTGTGTAGTACAAACGAAATAGGAGAAGAGAGTATGATGGTGGATAGTAATGAATATACACTATACCTTCTTATATATAAAAATGGAGCTCTCGATAAAATGATCTGCTAAAACTCGAAAACGGCTAAACCGATTTGGCCATGCTAATCAGTAGGTTGTCGGAAAGGTGAGATATTCTTTCAAAATCGGGTAGAAACTTTACATTTTTAATTTGAACATTTTTGTAGAAGCGTAATTTGAATAAAACAATGGACGGTGGCTAATACGTCAAATGTCAAGCGTTTTTGCCAGATGATTTTCAATTACATTTATTAGGATGTTTTAGGTAAATATTATTAAATTGTGATTAAGTTGTAATTTCATTTATACGCAAGTGTTACTAGAAACTCAAAATATCAACTTTTTTTGAAGTGGTAATATGAGAATGCACTTTTTGGCGTTGTAGCACTCTTTTTTTGCAAATCATATATTTCTCAAACACGGTGCTCTAATCTCATTTGTATAATTATATACTCATTGGTATTTGTAAAACATTTTCTAGGTTATATTATTTTTTATTTATGTTATTTGAATTCAGAACCTAAATTTGGTATCGATCAAAGGGACATTTTGTCGAATAACATTTTTCCAGTTATAATTTCCCAAAATTTACCGATGAATAGATAGTAATATATGAAGGTTCACCTACAATATTTGAAAGTAGATGGAAAGAGATGTATAACCAGCTATAACCTTGATTCTCATAACTTTGATTTCGGGAGATAAACGGTAATCTTTGAAAATCCATAATAAAAGTATTTTCTTCGGTTAGCAGTTTTTTAGCATTAGTTAAAAATGTAATTATTTTGTAAAATACCTTTAAAATCAAAATAATACAATAAGCCTGTTTGCCACCTGGCCGTTCCAAGTTACCCCGCCTATAGGCTAAAAAGATCTAGATAACAAATTTTTGAAATACATAAAAAGCACATTTCTACAATGATGAAGTAGCTGGCAGTTTTACTGAACGTAGTCAAATAATTGTTCGTTTGAAATCTGTTATCTACGAAACCAAAATTGCACATAATTGGCTGTTACAGTATCGGAATCATAAACACCATTCACAATTTTAGCCGCCTGGCTTGCATTTTCGCCTTTGGCCAAAAAAAAACCTAAAAAATGTACCAAATTTTCTCTTGGTTCACTTCCATTTTAACACCCTGTAAATCACAACTGAATGCACCAAATAAAAAAACAGCAAAAGAATTTTTTTACTGCGAAATGTCACCTTTCCAGCGAGCATAAATCTCAAATTGTTCGATCGATACTTTACGAGAAATCTATCAGTACAGCCATGTACCGAAAAAATTATGGATTTCTTCTCCTCAACCTGATATATAAATCTACAACAAAATGTGGTCTTTAAGAATCTTTGGTGGATGTGGATTGTCACTTCAAATATTCGAAAATTCATTCGAAAACAAATATTGCATGCTAACAGGGTTAAAAATGGATTCTTTTACGAAAACAGAACGCAGCTGACGGACAATATAAGTCTCGGAATTAAAGGGAGGATTTTTACTTCTAAACACGATTTGAAAACAAAATTTAGATTAATTACTAGTGATAAATTTAAAAAAATTAATTAGACCCGACAGTAAAAATAAAACTATACAAAAAAATCTGCTATAAAGCACACCATCATTAATAATGATTATTATAATACTTGTATTAGTGTGGTCCTTAATATGGACATTTTCGAATTTCCTTGCTCCCAGGGGCTCAAATGCTTCCAAATTGATAAAAAACAATTCTCTATAAGTTTTAGCTCTTAGTATTGTCTTTTAGATAGTGCGCAATTCAATCGAAGTTTTGTATGGAAATAGCATGGAAAAATTTTAAAAAAATTTAAAAATGTTTTTTAGATATATCTTAGGGAACAAATGAATGAGTTTTATTCAAAATTCGACGCTCTACAAAACAATTTACAAAAAAACCTGTTTTGCAGAGCGTCGAATTTTCAATAAAAGATGACAAGTATTGTCACTTTTAATTCATTTGTTGCTAAGTTATACCTAAAAAAAACATTTTTAAAATTTTCGAAATTTTTTCCATACTATTTCCATACGAAGCTTTGATTGAATTGCGCACTATCTAAAAGTCAATATTAAGAGGTAAAACTTTTAGAGATTTTTTTCATCAATTTGGAAGCATTTAAACCCCTGGGAGCAATAAAATTTGAAAATGTCCATATTAAGGACTACCCTATTGTATATATATTCATATATAGATGCATAATACGATTCCTTAATGCCATTCCATCACCGTAAGTCCATTTTCACCTTCATAACCCCGAAGGTGAATCAGTATTCATGTCAGTAATTAAATTCTGCTAATACAATAATACTATATGAATATGCAAGGGGGCACTATATTATCACTGCCGACCGAAGGCATTCCGCCCTTTGTTCGTGGGACTAACCGAACACCTTGTCAAATAATAATCGGGGCTCCAATGGCAAAATAAACGATAATGTAATAGAAACAAATAATCTACATATATATAAAAATGGAGCTTTCGATCAAATGATTCGGTAAAACTCGGAAACGGCTAAACCGATTTGGCCAGTCTTAGTCTTGAAAAATTTGTGCTAATCAGTAGGTTGTCGGAAAGGTGAGATATTATTTCAAAATCGGGTAGAAACTTTACATTTTTAATTTGAAATTTTTTGTAGAAGCGTAATTTGAATAAAACAATGGACCGTGGCTAATACTTCAAATGTTCAATTACGTTTAATAGGATGTTTTACGTGAATATTATTTGATTATGATTAAATTGTAGAAAGTAGTTTTGTTCGTAGTTTTATTTATACACAAAAACGTTATTAAACTGATCGCAAGTGTTACTAGAAACTCAAAATATCAACTTTTTTGAAATGTTAATATGAAAATGCAATTTTTGGCGTTGTAGCACTCCTTTTATGCAAATCATATTTTTCTCAAACGCGGTGCTCTGAAAGATCTTATTTGTATAATTATATACTCATTGGTATTTATAAAACATTTTCTAGGTTATATTATTTTTTATTCATGTTATTTAAATTCAGAACCTAAATTTGGTATTGATCAAATGGACATTTTCTCGAATAACATTTTCCCAGTTATAATTTTTTTCCAGAATTTATCGAATAATAAATAGTAATATATGAATGTCCGGGCTTAAAAAGGTCCACCACCAATGTGTCAAAAACCAGTAAATTAAAGCATTGTTTAACAACAATATTTGAAAGCAGAGGGAAAAAGATGTATAACCAGCTATAACCTTGATTCTCATGACTTTGCTAACAGGAGATAAACGGTAATCTTTGAAAATCCATAATAAAAGTATTTTCTTCCGTGGGTAGTTTTTTAGCATTAGTTAAAAATGTAATTATTTTGTAAAATACCTTTACAATTAAAATAAGACATTAAACCTGTTTGCAACCTGGCCGTTCCAAGTTATGGGGTAAAAAGGTCTAGATAACAAATTTTTGAAAGACATCAAACAGCACATTTCTACAATGATGAAGTAGAAGGCAGTTTACTGAACTTGGTCAGATAATTGTTCGTTTGATATGTGATATTTGTTGTGATATAATTATGGTTTTCACAAGATAGTTTATATTTGCTCAAAGTCAAATTGGACCTTTGTGCCTCGCCCTGGTCTACATATGTACTTTTTATTAAATTTACTTTAATTCATCGAATGTTACTTGAAACTTTTCAAAAAGAAGAAATTTTTTATCTCTCGCAAAAATTTGAAAATTTTGTATAAGCTCAGTAGTATTATTTACAATTATACACAAAATCCAGAATCCAAAAAGAATCTGAAAAACTTGAAACGTAATCAATAAGTCGAAAGACCAAAAAAGACTTGGATGGATTAACTATGTTTTCTATAGAAAGTGTGTAAATCTTCCAGTTTGATTGTATTCACAAAATATAGACAAACTAATGGGGTTTATTGTTTTTATAATACCTCATTGTATATTGCATTCAAACAACACATCCTTATACACTTAAAGTATTAATATTTTTGATTCTCTAGAAATTGTTTAGAATATACCTTACTTAGCAAAACGTATATACGAGGTGTGTTCAAAAAGTACCCGGAATTACTAATAATTAAATTTCGCGGGTCTGGAGTGTCTGATTGTCAAAATTTTTTTTTTATTGTGTTGGTATACATGCCCCTAAAGTATGATGAAATTTTCAGCTATATTCACTGTTTACTTTGTCTGTGGTAGTCGCTAAGGTTCGACGTGTTTTTCTGAGCTCGGCGATTTTTACAATGGAAGAATTGAAAAAGTCAAAGAATTTGTATTAAATTTTGCGTAAAAAATGAAATAAAGTGTTGCAAAGTGCAAAAATTCACCAGATATGGCTCCGTGTGACTTTTTCCTATTCCCAAAGTTGAAGAGACCCATGAAAGGACGGCGGTTTTCCTCGATTGAAGAAATAAAGGCCGAATCGCTGAGAGTGCTCAAGGACATATCAAAAAGTGAATATCAAGGGTGCTTCGAAAATTGGAAAAAACGCTGGCATAAGTGTATTATATCTGGGGGGGACTACTTTGAAGGGGACCACATTAATGTAGACGAATAAATAAATATTTTTTTGAAAAAACGAAAATTCCGGGTACTTTTTGAACAGATACTACTTATATATATTTCACTAGTCTTCTTACCTCAACATCAGTAAATTATCGACAGCTTTCTGCGCCTGCTGGCTTCTGATACTCGCCAAATGGCTTCTACTCCCATATTTCGTCCTGCATTCCTGTTCGGCCTGATGCCACGTACCATGTTCCCCAACAACCCCATTTATTTTATTACCACTGGAATTACTATTCGATTTATCAACACCGCCGGAGGTCACTTTATCATCACCATTGACACTTGACACATCACTTTGAGTCTTTGACACATCGCTCCATAGTTTGTCAACTATGTCATGGGAGGCAGTGACACAATGTTCAGGAGAGGATCGTACCCAACCGAATTGGCAGCCTGAACGCATCCTTGTAGGCTTTGCTGAGTATGAGAACTTGATGAAGATCGGTTGGGATAGATTGGTTGCGTCTATTTTCACCTGAGATAAAAGACATATGTTACTAATTGGTTGGAAATGTATTTTGTTAATACGCTATGTTATTGTCTATTTTTGGAGGATTAACCTCTTGATATTATTAGTTTTTATTAACTTCCCGAAAAAATCCGATTCACTAATTTTATATTTTCTCCTGGACGTTTCAAGCCATTCTGAATCGAATGAGACCGAATTTATGGAAAATCTATGTGTGTGTGTGTATGTGTATGTGAACAGATTTTTTGCCGTAAATCGACGTTTTCTCAAAAACGGCTGGACCGATTTCATAAATTTAAAAGCCATTCGATGTATCTCGATGAGGACTAGCGTTTATCAATTTTGTGCGACGATTAGCCTAACTGTTTCTTCGTAAATAGCAGAAATGTGAAAATTTTTTTGTCCACAATTTAGCCCGTAATTCTGAATCGATTTTGAAAATTCAGAAACCGTTCGAAAGATATTGGTTGGGAATCGTGCTGATTAGTTTTTGGTAGAGATCGGCCGAACCGTTTTCTTGTAATAAAGTTTTTTTAAATAAAAATTCAACGATTTTTCTTATTATTTTTTTGACGGTAGATACCATAGTCTTCTAGATTATATTAAAATATTACGGCCCTACGACAACTCGTTTAACTTTCAAAAATCGTCAAATTTTGCTAAAATAATCGCAAAAAAATCGTAAATGAAAATTTTTATATATCTTTACGTATCAAAGGTTTCTGAAAATTTTGGCATACCTTATTGTTAGAAAAAATGGATGTATGTGTGTGTGTATGAATTTGTGCGTGTGTGAATGTGCGGATACAAATTTTCGTCGACGATTTCGGGAACACGAATGAAGCGATTTGAATAATTCAAAAAACATTCGATTCGTATCGATAAGGAGACGTGCTGATTTGTTTTTGGCGAAGGCAGGTCTAGCCATCTCGAAGAAACGGGGCAAAAAGTGCCAAAAATGGTAACTCAGTTTTTAAGAGAACGGAGCGTTCGATTTTAATAATTCAAAAAACATTTTACTTGTATTGACAAAATGAAGAATTTGTCAACTTTTCATGAAGGCAGGTCTAGCGTTTTCGGAGATTTAGTGAAAAAAGTAAAAAAAATGCCATCTGGCGGTCAAAAATGATCATTAGACATATGCACATCAAATTATCAGATATTTCATGGAGAATTTAACAATAAGTATAAATTTTGTTTATATTCCTATGGGTTCCGTACCAATGTTTATCCGCTAGACGGCGACGCGGTGCTTACGCGCTTTGACATTTCGTCTCTATGCAGTTAAGGCAGTACGATTGCTTTGAAAAAAAGTTCAAAATTTCCAAAATATGTCAAAATAGAGAAAACATTTTTTTTTCAAAAAAAAGTAATTTTTTGTCAAATTTATAGTTTCTCAAAAATGTAATTTGTTCGAAGTAATTTTTTTCAACAATGTTTATCTTTTAAAAAAAATTATAATTTTTGGTACGGAAAGTTCTAGCAATTTGCCTTTAGGCACGATGCCATGCGCCCCATTTGTTTTTGATTTATTTCTACAATCTAACTATATTTCTATAATTCAAGAAATCCTGAAAAATTCCCTTGACAAACTTCCGAAAGATTTATCAAAATCCGAATAATTGTTTAGAAAGATTATCCTTTCATACACCATTACAGAGAAATTTTAACGCCAAATTGATTCTACGTTTTAGTTAGAAAACGTTTGTATGTGAAAAAGAAAAGGGCTGTTTTTAGGGTTTTTCCGGCAATTTATTCGATGGAACCATCCTTGGACTTCAACGAACATTTAAAAAAAGAAATTGGCCAAATTGGTCCAGGCGTTATTCGGTTATGCGCTTGCCAACACATTTTGCGATTCATTTTTATATTATGGATAATTTTTATTCTACTTACTGTTAGGAAGTTTCCCTTAGATACGATTCTCAGCTCCCCCTGCTGTTGACCAGGTTGAACGCAATGCCGCCACCTGTCAGCACTTCCAGGCAACACAGAATCCCGAACTGTTACCACAGCACCTCCCTGGCACTCTTTCTCGTTCTGTTGGCGGAATTTGTTGGTGGTGTAATCAATATTTGATGGATAATCATAATAATCAGCGTCCAAACTGTCGAAGTCTCCTGGAGGATTTTCCGTTTGGTAGAAGTCGTCGTAGTTAGATTTAGCCGCTGGTTGAAGGTTGTATAAATTGTTTATCGAGTTATAGAAAAAACTTCTTGCACTGTATTGATTAGGATTTGTAAAGTCATTATTGGATGTATATCCTCGTTGTATGTTGCTGAAACCGCTGCTGGGTAGATCATAAGGCAAGTTCAAAAATCCCTGATTCACCCCTGAACTACTTTTATATTCCTCATTTGATCTACTGGTGAAATCACTTATTTTTTGCTGACTACTGAAACCGTAATTTTCTGCATCTGATGGTAAACCATTTAACTGCTGATCTTCATTGTGCGTTGCTGATTGTGCATTTAGATCAGTTTTAGGATCGTTAAGATCTGAATTATTGAACACATTTTGGTCACTTGTATCTTTGGATGTTGAATTTTGTATTTCGGAGTTTCTTTTTGTTTTTGTCGAGTGTTTCTGGTCTACATCTACATCTACGTCGCCGTAAAAAAGTGTTAAGTCCACTCGATTTGCGTAAGGAAGATGGATCTGGTGAAATATATAAAGATATTTTAATTATGATAGATATTATATTAATGAAATTGTCAAATAAAATGTATATATAAAATATGAAAACTGTTTTTCATAATCTCTCATACCATGCACCTCTGTCTGACTGAGATATGAAAATAGTGTATATATAAAAATTAAAAAAAAATAAAATAAAATATCAATTACTAGTATTAGAACTCGAAAAATTGATCAAAATTAGAGTTTGTCGGTTTTCAAAAACCGGTTTTTTAACGAAAATTATGAAATTCGAAAACCGGGTTTTTAGTAGAAGAAGTCGGTTTCCACTGTACAAATGAAAAATGACAAGTATAGCCAATTATAAAAGATAGATGCAAGCGTTTTGATTCTTGGAATCAAATCGGTTCAATAGCATTTGGATTCTTATCAGTCTACTATGGTTCCTAGAAAGGTTTTGTGTTTTATTTTGTCTAATGTATATATTAATTTAGATTTTTATACAAGTGTATATATTAATCTAAATAAGTATGACTTCTTCTTGAAGAAGTAACTTTCTCTACTCAAACTTAAGGGGCACAACTAGTGTAACCGACTAAAAAGGTGATTTTAGGGAATTTATATTAAAAAAATACTTGATCAATCGTTTCAAAATTTTAAGAATATATTTACACATGTTTTAAGAATACATAGTAAAATTTTTGAAGAAAAAAATTAAATATTTTTTAAGTTATAGTCGATCTCCAACGGCGCGAAAAAAGGGCCCTTCACTGCTGCAGAGATTCCGGCCTTTTACGTGGATGAAATTAAAAAAAAACTCATTAAACTAGATAATATTGTCTGTAAAATGACCTACGATAAAAAACAAATAATCCAAAATTGACAAAATGGCGGCGTTTCAAAAATAAAGTCGAATTTTACCCAAAATTTTGGTCGTTTTTGGACTGCCAAAATTCGATTTTTGATCCGTTCGAAAAAACGATAGTTCATTTTACGGAGAACTATATATAGAACATGTAAAAAAAATTGATAGTGATGGGATTATTTGTTTTTGAGTAATCGCTGCAGCAAATTCGGAAAATGCTGTTTCGAGAAAAACGAGTTTAAAGATAAAATGATCGTTATACCATATACTATATATATACTCTTTAGATGGCTGTGACTCAAAAACTATTTAAGATATAGATTTAAAATTTTGGTATGCTATTTTTAACGGTATAACCTATCGAAATATGGAAAAATTGAAAATTTGATTTTTTGAAAATTTCACACTAGTTGTGCCCCTTCAAAAAAAAGTTTTTTAGCCATTGAAGCCACAAATAAAAGAACATAAAACTTATAATTATTATATCACGCTTTAAAAACAATTAAGCCTAGTTCGGCAGAGTATTTTCTGTTTCGGGAAATTTTGTGAGCAAACAAAGGACACGTCTAAGTAACAAATCAATAGATGTTCTCAGTTTTTTGAAATCATATTTTAAAAAATAATTAGAATTTTTAAAATTAATTAATTAAAGTTGATATTAACAGGTAAGCATCAACATGTATCTAATTTTTTGTTAATTTAATAAATGTTTTTTATTTGAAAATGTATTATTTTTATTTATTCGGAAAATTTCTTTTCACTATCACAAACATATTTTCATTCTTATATGTGAAAATGATGCATGAATAACGAATAATTATTTTCAAAGTTATTTGATCCAGATAAACTATTATTTTTTGTTCTATTAATTAAAATTAAAATAATTTTATTTACTATCCATAAAATTTAACAATAAATAAATTCAGTCAAATACTGCTTTAAATCTCACATTTAAATCGCATTGTTGTTACAGAATAATCAAGCAAATATTTACTTTCGATATAATATTCGAAAATCGGCTAAAACCGGTTTTCTGGTAAAATTAAAATTCGAAAACCGGTTTTCTGAAATGTCGGTTTTTGTATAAAAACTAATCAAAATATTATTACCTTGATTGTACAATGTAGATTTGTCAAAGACGTCAATGACACCGTGTCATTCTCAGATGTCAACGTGACATCGTAACAATAATCCACCAACTTGTACCTAGGAAATAAATTAAATTAGCACATAATCAATTTTTAATTTGATTATCCTGATTATCCTGATTATCTTACCTCAAAGCGAATATCGCATTGGATTTGGTCTTCAATTCAACAAATTTGGAATCAGGAAAGTACATCGATCTATCCCTTTCTGGAATTTCTTCGATTTTTCCACAAAACCTTCGGGAATTTTTAGACGTTTCAGGGCCATTATTAAAATTTTGTTCATCTGGCAACACTGGCCCGTCAGGGTCGAATCGGATATTGTTCATTGTGAGTTGATCGTAAGGAATTCTTGAATTGTAGTTGAAATTTGATGCATATTCTGGTGGTTTTGGATTTATGTCGTTGCCGGAGTATTTGGGAGGAGTATTTTGTTTCTCTGGATTTTGGAGGAACTGTATGTAGCCACCTGAAATAAATAAATAATCATTATTGGAAAATGATTTTAAGAGGAAATGACTATTGGACGACTTGTGCATCGAGGCAAAATCGTAATTAACTTCCCGAAGAAAAAGTTTATGTTTTCATAAAAAAATCCGACTCGCTAATTTTATGTTTTTTCGACGTTTCAAGCCATTCTGAATCGAATGAGACCAAATTTGGAAAAAGTATGTGTGTGTGTATGTTAACAGATTTTTTGCCGTAAATCGACGTTTTCTCCAAAATGGCTGGACCGATTTCAAAAATTTCAAAGCCATTCGATAAATCTCGATGAGGACTAGCGTTTCGTTTTGTGAGACGATTGGTCAAGCCGTTTCTTTGTAAATCGCATAAAAGTGAATAAAATTTCGTCCACGTTTTGGCCCGCAATTCTGAATCGATTTTGAAAATACAAAAACCGTTCGAAATATATTGGTTGGGAATCGTGCTGATTAGTTTTTGGTAAAGATCGGCCGGGCCGTTTTCTTATAATAAAGTGTTAAAAAAAATTTTACGACGATTTTTATGATTTTTTTTGACGGTAGATACCATAGTCTTACAGATTATACTAAAATATTACGGCCCTACGGCAAGTCGTTTAGTTTTAGAAATTCTTCAAAGTTTGCAAAAATTAATATGGTTTTTTGACATTTGTTAAAATTAGACCTTTCATCGACGTTTCCTCAAAAACGCCTGAACCGATTTCAGAAATTTAAAAGCCATTTGATGTATCTCAATGAAAATTATCGTATGTCTGTTTTGTGCGATGATCGGCCCAGCCGTTTCTTTGTAATTTGGAAAAAAGTGTTAAACTTTTAGTCCACATTTAAGCTCATACTACCGAATCGATTTTAAAAAATCAAAAACTGTTCGAAAAATATTAGTTGGGATTGATACTGATTAGTTTTAGGTGAAAATCTACCAAGCCATTTTCTTGCAACGATTGTCTTCATCGAGATTCATCGAATGGCCTTTAAAGTTTGGAAATCGGTTCAGCCGTTTTTTGAGAAAACATCGACGAAAGAGCAAAAATCAAAGATCAAAAGTTCAGAGTAAATTATTAGAAATATATTTCAATATAAACAATAAACAAGAATAAAAATATCAAATTAGGGCAGAGTGAATAACATTTAAGTTAAGAAAAGGAAACTGGGTTAAAAGTTTTTAAGTAGAAAAAAATTTGCATAATACAAAATCTTGCTTCACGCCAGAAGTTTTTAGTTAAAACAACACTAAAAATTTTGTAGAATTAAAAAAAATGTTTTTGTTGTTCGTACGTTCTTCCAATTTAAAAAATCTGGAATGGACTTTTTTAAGTAAAGAAATACAAAATGTTCTTTAGGCTACTAGAACTTATTAGCTCAAATCGAACTCGAGTTCTTATAATTATTTCAAAAAAATTATTTTCAATTGTTCGTATTTTCTAAAAAAGTTGTAATTAATATAATGGTCTTATAGAAGATACTTAAATATTACGGCCTTACGACAAGTAGTTTAATTTTAAAAATTTATCAAAGTTTGAGAAAATGAGTTTTTTTTGGCGTTTGTTAAAATTAAAATTAGACAATTTACTTGGTCTGATGATAGAGTACTTGGTCCTTAATAAACATACTAAATCATTAAAATCCCACGGAAAATGGTTCAATTATAAAAATGGTTGATTTTTGAAAATTTGCTTTTAGAAATACTCTGAGTTCACGTGTTCGTTCGTTTTTAATGATGTGTAATAAATGCACTCGGAATACTTTTAATCACTCATAAATTAATTTAATTTTTATTGATTAAGTCGATTATTTACACATATCGGGAAGTTGCATCAAGGCAAAATACCAATACCAACTATTTTTATATATAATTTGATTACTATTACCTAAATCACACCTAACATTTAGTCTGACCAGCTCCACCAGCAAACCATGACGTTGCAACACTTCATCACTACGATCACTTAAATCACTCGAATTGTTTTTATCACTTTCAAAGTCACTATTTTTAGTGTCATTCACAGAATTTATATTATCACTTTCTGGAAACGTAACCGAACAATCTGCATGCTCTCTTGGTAATCCGAGGAACTGAAGTCGGAGGATGGATTTTTTAGACGTAACTTGCAATCTGAAAAAAGTAATAACAGTAATTAACTTTTTGAAAAAAAAACGTTTTTTCATTTTGACATATTTTGGAATTCAAAGCAATCGTACTGCTTGAACTGCATAGAGACGAAATGTCAAAGCGCGTAAGCGCCGCGACGCCGTCTAACGGATAAACATTGGTACGGAACCCATAGGAATGTAAACAAAATTTATACCTATTATTAAATCTTTATAAAATATCTGATAATTTGATGTGCAGATGTCTAATGATCATTTTTGTCGCCAAATGGCATTTTTTTTACTTTTATCATTAGATCTCCGAAACCGCTAGACCTGCCTTCCCAAAAATTTAATCAGTTGTCAATACAAGTAAATGTTTTTTGAATTATTAAAATCGGACGTTCCGTTCTCTTAAAAACTGAGTTACCATTTTTCGCACTTATTGCTCCGTATCTTCGAAACGGCTAGACCTGCTTATGCCAAAAACTAATCAGCACGTCTCTTATCAATACAAATCGAATGTTTTTTGAAATATTCAAATCGGTTGATCGGTGTTTCCGAAATCGTCGACAAAATTTGTATCCGCACACACATGCAACCACGCACACACACACATACATACATCTTTTCTAAAGTAGGCCAAAATGTTCAGAACCTTTAAAACGTAAAGATCTTAAGAAATTTCATTTTCGATTTTTTTGCGATTACTATAACTTACCCTACGGGAAGTTAGAAACATTCGTTCCTATTGACAGGGAGATGTGCTGATTATTTTTGGCAAAGGCAGGTCCCCTCGTTACGGAGATACGGAGCAAAAAGTGCAGAAAATAGAAATCGCGTTTTTGAGAGAACGGAGCATCGGATTTGAATGATTCAAAAACATTCAATTCGAAATGACGGGAGAAAGTGGTGATTAATTTTTGGCAAAGGCAGGTTCCGCCAATTCGGAGATACAGAGCTAAATGTGCAATAAATGGCAGTTTTGAGTGAATAAGCGTTCGATTTGAATTCTCTAAAAACTTTCTGCTTGTATTGACAAAACAATTGCTTTTGAGGATAAAAATTATTACAAACATCTTTTTTTATTTTCCATAAAATATTTTGTAATTTTGGATTAAAAATTGAAACTAGTGGGGTGGGGTGGCATCGTGCCTAAGGCAAATTGCTGGAACTTCCCGTACCGTAACGAAACGTTCGAGGAATATTGAATGTTTTCAAATAGATTATTTAAATATTGTATTATTGTCTAATATTTATAATAATTATATAAACTGAATTGCAGAGTTGAAATTATTTGTTTAAAGTATATTAGAACTATAGTCAGAATAAAATAAATCTGAATTATTTTCGATATACAAAAAAATTAAAAAAAAAAAAAAAAAAAAAAAAAAAAAAAAAAAAAAAAATTGTACAAATTTTTTTTTTCCAAAATTAATTATTTTGTTAAGACAAGCAGAAAGTTCTTTAATCAATTGAATCGGACGCTTAGTTCTCTCAAAAACTGCCATTTTTTGTCCATTTAGCTCTGTATCTCCGAAATGGCTGGCCTGCCTTTGCGAAAAACTAATAACCCTTTCTCCCAATCATTACTAATGGAATGTTTTTTAGATCATTCAAATCGGATGCTCCGTTCTCTCAAAAACTCGATTTCTATTTTCTGCACTCTTTGCTCCTTATCTCCGTAACTGCTGGACCTGTCTTTGCCAAAAACTAATCAGCTCTTCTCCTTATTAATAGGAATCGAATGTTTTTAAACCATTCAAATCGGTTGATCCGTACGCCCGAAAACGTGGACGAAAATTTTTATCCATACATACATACACACACACACACACACACACACACACACACACACACACATCCATTTTTTCTGAGGTATGCCAAAACGTTCAGAAACCTTCAAAACGTCGAGAAATGTAAAAATTTTCAATTCCGATTTTCGGCCCATTTACAATAACTTACCCTACGGGAAGTTAAAAATTACCCAGGCACAATCTAAGCGCCACTCTGGTACAAATGTTTACCCAAGTGCGTTTAGAATTTTATGTAATTTGGGCAACTATTTTCTTTTTTTTTAAATTGACTTCGAAATGAAATGACGATTGACGATTAATGTTCTGGAGATAAATTGATTTATGATTTACATTTGATTTGCTCAGATATAACAAGATAATGCAAAAATAATGAAATTTACAGTATTTGTAATAATATATTTGAAAACGTTTAAAATTTCTCGAATATTTCATTACGGTACGGGAAGTTCCAGCAATTTGCCTTAAGGCACGATGCCATGCACCACTAGTTTATAAATTTCTATTCTTCCACCAGCCTTCCTACTATTATAATTAATTGGAAATTATGTCAATAAGAGGACACAATCGATGTAATTGGATGACATCGTTTGAAGATGTTTCCTTGCCATTGTGGTAACGTTGAATTTTTAATTAGAAGAAGAACTTTGTAAAGATAGAGAGAATTCAATTTAACGTAATAATAATATTAATGACGACGACAACTATATTGTAATTTTTCTTTTAAAATCTTTTGATGTTGGAAAATGGAAAATTTTCTCTACCTTTGCGGAAGATGCTCGTTTTTTATTTAAATATTAGTTTGTAATTTAAAATTATGCAACGTGTATTAATTAGAAAAAAACGTTGTAAGCAATATTTAGTTTTACTGAAATATAAGACGTCGAATATCTTATGTTAAGATATTTCTTTAATATAAATATCGTTTTATTTATAGTTAGCAATTGATGACTATCACCTTTTCCATATCAATTTTTGTTAGAACTGTTATTACATTATTGTAGTTTCATTGCACCATATTAAGGATTATATATTCCAGTATATAATTTTAGTACAACATTCTAAATCGGAGTTACGCAAGGTTTTACTCCAGGGCCACAAATCTGACAAATAAGAGAAAGATTCCGAATTATCCGATTTAGATATCTTTTTAAGAATCCGATTTAGATATCTTTTTAACTTCCAGTAGGGTAAATTATAGTAAGCGCAAAAAAAATTAAAATGAAAATTTTTATATATCTTTACGTTTCAAAGGTTTCTGAATAGAAATAATGGATGTATGTGTGTTGTGTGTTTGCGGATACAAATTTTCGTCGACGATTTCGGGATCACCGATCAACCATTTGAATAATTCATAAAACATTCGATTCGTATTGATAAGGAGACGTGCTGATTAGTTTTTGGCAACGGCAGGTCTAGTCGTTTCAAAGATACTTGGAAAAAAGTGCCAAAAACGGTAACACAGTTTTTAAGAGAACGGAGCGTCCTATTTTAATAATTCAAAAGCCATTTTGCTTGTATTGACAAGATGAAGAACTGATTAAATTTTTGGGAAGGCAGGTCTAGCGGTTATGGACTCTCAATAAAAATGAGTTCAAATAATGTCATTTGCCGGTCAAAAATGTTCTAGGAACATATTCACATCAAATCATAGAGATTTTAATAATGTGTGCCTATTTTGTGTAAATTTCTTTGGGTTCCGTACCAAGATTTTTAAACGGTACGGGAATTTCCAGCAATTTGCCTCAAGACACCATGCCATGCACCCCACTAGTTATTAATATTAGGCTTTTCACGTTTATATAAAAAAAAATTAAATATTTTTCCATTATAATACGATTAAAAAATCTAAGACGTCGTAATTTTGAACTAGGCGTTACGCAAGGTTTCATTCCAGGACCGTTTTGCTTCCCAAAATTTCACAAATACTTTTAATTTTGTGCGTAAATTTCAGAAAATTCATTAATCCTAATTGTACTATATTTATGACATTTTGGGTGTCTCATTATAAACACAAGCAGTGTTTTCCAAAGTGAGGCTTTACTAAAAAAGAAAGGGCCAGATCTTGTGTTTTGACATCATTGCAATTATTAAGAAACTAGTCAAAATTAAAAACCTAATTATTGCTAATGCATTTTACTACACATATTCTGAAAATTTAAGTTCATATAAGAAAAAATATTCAAAAATTATGAGGCCAATTCTGCGATAAAATAGAAATGTTATTGAGTCTATTCGCATGAATTGTGGACGTTCTACACATAAAATCTAACCTCTAAAAGGCACAAACGCCAAATAACAATTTTATCATAATCGCAACTTTCTGATGTCGTTTTGATAACACATATGTGAAGTGTAACCAAAGTTAATATGACTTTTGGAGGTTATGTTTTATGTGTAAAACGCCTGAACGCACACAATTTTTGACAATAAATTTTGACCAACACATGTCATTATATACACGTAATATGACATTTCGAATTGTATCCAAGAATTGGCCCTTGTAAGGGACCCGTCCATTTATCACGTGATCAATTTTTTAGCGATTTTTAGACCCACCCTCCCCTTGATAATACGTTGTGATATGTAAAATTACCCTCCCCGGTAAAAATCACATATATTTTTAGTTGCATAAAAATTTTAGAACAAATTTTTCGAATTTACGAATATCATAAATTTTTTATTTTGTTTTTTTTTGGAAAATTTAGGTAAAAAAAATACACCTTGTATTTTACTAGACCTTTTCCTCCCTCATATGATATGTCGTGATTTTTGTGTCAAACCCTCCCTCTTCCTAAAAGCCTCTCGTGATTAATGGACTTCCTAAGGTTATTAGATACAAATTTTAACCCTAGCTCTCCTATTATTACTACATTCTATCGCGCGTCTATCGTGATATATCATAGGAATGTATTTGCGAAATTACCTGTTAATATTCGATATGGAAATTGCACTTGGTACACAACCTTCGTCTGTTCCTGCTGCGCCTCCTGCTCCTCCTGCACCTTTTTTCTGCCATCGATGCAATAACGGACTCTGCGAAAGGAAAATCAAATATTTGAACTAGTTCGATGATTGAGCGATATTTTATAGTATGATAGTTAGAATTAATAATATATTATATTTGTATATATAATGGTATAGTTAATTATTAGAGTGTCCATTCAGAGATCCATTCAATTATTAGAAAAACTAGTGGTGTATGGCATCGTACATTATGCTAAAACTTTGCAATTTCCAGCAAAATAACTCATGTAAAACTTTTTAGCGTCAGACACATATGACTGACGTGACGAATAACGTGTTAATATTTTGAAATATACTATATAAATTAATATCGATACAAATTTTTGGTGGATTGCAAAATTTTGAAGATTATATATTTTAGTACCCCATAATAAATCGGAGTTACGCAAGGTTTTATTCCAGGGCCACAAAACTGACAAATAAAAGAGAAAGATGACAAGAATCCGATTTAGATATCTTTTTATTACTATTATTATTATTATTAGGCTTTCCATATTTATATAAAATATTTTTTAAAAATCAATTTTTTGGAAAAGTTTGAATAGCATAATAAAAAAATATATATATTTTTTTATACTACCTATTTTTTTTTGTAAATTCATTATATTATATTATACTAAATATATTTTAAGTTTAAATAAATTATTTGAAATACTATTCTCTATTATATTTCCTGGCGTTTCTTTAGTATTTTTAAATAAATTAAATTATCATATTATATTTTATTATATTATAAAATATTCCTTAAATAAATTAAAGCAATAAATAATAATAACTGTTCTAGTTCGGAGCAAGTCGGGCGTGTGTTCTTGGAGTGTTTATTTATTAAAACTTTCCAGACAATTTATGTAATGCAATTTCATACGAGAATAGTAGAGCAGAATTTATATATATATATATATATATATATATATATATATACGAGGGTCATTCAACAAGTACTTAGCTTTCAAATGAAAAACATTGCCACAGAGAAGTTGCAATTCATTTTTAAACATAATCTCTTTTAAGCTCGATACATTTGACTTGCCATGTGTTCCAACTTAGTCAACCCGTCCAAAAAATACATTTTCTCAAAGGCTACAAAATAGGCCGAAAAGTTGTGGTGAGGCTAAGTACTTGTTGAATGACCCTCGTATATATATTATATATATAATATATATATATATATATATTATATATAATATATTATATATATATATATATATATATATATTATATTAGAGAAGGTCGATTTGTATGGTTTAAATAAATCGTTTATGCACACATAATTTTCGGATACTAGGGATCAAAATAAAATACTCTGCTGAAGAAACCATATATCTAAAATGAATTCTGATAATATTTGCATTGGCCCAAAATTAAGGGTTAAAATTGAAAAAAAAAAATTTGACCCATTTGACCGATTTCCACTAACTTTGGAAGCTCGAATCACCCATGCCCCTGGTTCAACCCCCGAAACCCCCCCTGAAATGTTTTTCCAAATATAACTCTTATCTTTGGGTATACTCAAAATCATTGAATAATCTATACAATTTTTAAGGATAATAACAAAGATAAACAAATATATTAATTACAGAATATAAGTAAAAAATATATTAAATTATCATCATGAGCAATAGATAGCATAAAAAATCAGAATAAACTTTTTAATGGTTTTGTTTCAATTTCAGTTCAATTTTTAAAAAATATATAATAATTAAAAATATGACTTTTATACATGTTCATATTCATTTGTAGCTATCTAGTTTTTTTAGTTATTTGTTTGGCGTTTTGTTGTATTTTATTTTATTATTCCGCACATCAAATATTTTTTGTGATTGTTTCTACATTTTTTCTATTTTAATTAAAAATGTCAAATAATTTGGTAATCATATGTGTCTCATCATTGAACAGGAGAAAAAAAATAAAGTAATTTTTAATAATAAAAAAACTAGGACAATTATAATTCGGAAAAATCATAAACTCTTTTAAAATGTTCTTTGCAATAGTTTTTGTTCTGATTTGTTTACCCCATCCAATTAAAATTCATTATTTTATTTTCAATTCTGCAGTGTTCAATAAACATAACTTATTTACAAAATATATTGAATTTTATTTCAAAATGTAGATAACAAAAATGTTTATTCTTGAAAATATAATCAGTTGGGCACTACGATGAGACATAGCAACATAAAATCACACTTTTTTCTTATTCGAATTGAAGCTATACATTATATACCAAACCTCCCTGATTATTAATAATATTAATTAATATATTTTCATGTTTGTTATTTGTTGCACAATTTGATTGACTTTTGGAATGAGAGTCGGACTCGTCTTATGGTTGTGTTGAAGTGGTGATATATATTTGTATGAATATGCAATCGTGTGTGTGGTGTTAATTTTACCGTTCATTGAATCGTACAAAAGCCATTAATGTTAATGAAATCGACCCAAATTGCTATCGCAAGATCAAAGAACTCTACGATGAATCATTTTCCAACACAACAACACCATCAGCAACTCATCAACTGCTCAATATCAGACCGACTCTTGCCCTATGATATATATATATATATATATATATACAATTTGTGCACGTGCAAAGGTGTGTAATTCTCGTTTGAATAGTGATTTATAAAATATTCAGGTAATTGCTCGGTTTACTGACAGATCTGAATTGAGATATTGAGGAATTAGATCGATACATACCAACACACACTACACTATATATATACAGTTATACACTATATATACATATATATATATATATATATATATATATATACAGGTTGGTCTGCAATAATTGCAATAGTTGTTACATTGGAAAAAGTTCCCAATATATACACAAGAGGTTCAATCAACATATATATAATTCTAGAAACCAAATCAATTCAAAACTATGCTTTCTGAACATATGATTAACTTGAACCATACTTTTAACATGTCAAATCTTACCATCCTATACATTGAAAAAAATTGTGACCTTAGAAAGATAGTTGAGTCGTTACTTATATCCCTTAATACTTTTTGTGTCAACAAACGTAATTCCTCTTATCTATTACAATTTACATTTACAAAGTCATTATAATTTTTTATTTACAATGTTAGAATCTTTCGTTCGTTATATTCCTTCTCTTTTTCTCATTCCTCTTTTGTTTCTTACGCCCCGCTTTCACTTACTCTACCACACGTGCTGCGTAACCTTGATCGGTTTTCATAATGCACTGCGATTGAACACATACAATATAGGAGGGCAAATGTTTTCACTTTT
>NW_020539726.1:42218834-42246779 GCF_003426905.1 Ctenocephalides felis | reverse complement strand
TTCGGTATTGAGCTCTCGAAGCGTACAGATCGTGGAATAATCGAAAACAAATTTAATTCGTCTAAAATTACATAATGGAATCAGGGCCATACGGCGAAGCCGATGCCCAGTCGGACGACATAGACAGTGTGTATAAAATCGGTATAAGTGTAGCAGGTGATACGAGTAGATTATTAACATCGGAAACGTTAAAAATGCTATTAGCAAAATTAATAAAATGGAAAGTGATTTAACTAAAGTGAATAAAAAAGAAATAAATAGTAAAAGTAAGGCAATTAAAAAAATAAATCATGAAATGTTAAAAAATGCAATAAAACAACAATCAAACAATAAAACAGTTAATGATAGTGAAGGTAATAAAAAAAATAATACACAAAATTGGGCAGAAGAAATGGAAGAAGGCGAAAATAATAATGATCAAAATGTAAGTAAAAATGAAAATAATGATAAAAATCAGGATATGAACTCAAGTATAAAAGGCGATAATTACAAATCAATGAAGTATTCCGAGAATGATATGGGTCCATTTACCATATATGTTGAATCAGTAGATAAAAATACAGTACATCAAATGACAGTAGGCAGAATATTATTTAGCAGTTTACCTCAATATAAAAACGATATTATAGAAATAAAATCCATAGGCATTAACAGAATTAAAATTACGTTTAATACATATGACGCTGCAAATAAAATAATTAATGAGAAATTATTTATGGAAAAGAAATTAAAAGCATATATACCTATTTCTATGTTGATTAGGAAGGGCGTTATATATGACGTCGACACCGATATGACTGAATCAGATATTATGGAAAATATAAAATCAGAAATTCCTGTTTTAGATATTAGAAGAATAAAAAAAAAACAAGACAATGCATTAGTACCAACAAGGGTATGCGTAATAACGTTCAGAGGTCAACGTTTACCTGACCGTGTTTCGATATACGCTGTCAAATGCAGGGTCGAAATTTACAACAAAGTGACACAATGTTTTAAATGCCAAGGAATGGGCCACGTGACTAGCCAGTGTAAAGGTAAAGCGAGGTGCAGCTATTGTGCACAAGAACACAGTTTCAAGGATTGTGTAAATAAAGATAAGAATCCGATTTGTGCGTTATGCAATGGGGAGCATCAAGCTATAGATAAAAAGTGTGAAAAATATTTGTTTCATATGAAAATTAAAAATATAATGAACGAAAATAACATAAGTTTCAGAGAAGCCAGGGCATTTATAAACAATAGAACATATGCCAACGTCATAAATCCGGACATAGAAATCAGAAACAAAGTGAAATTTCCTGAATTGCCCAATACGCAGCAGGAAAAACATGCAGAAATAAATCAACAGCTTGTAACCACGAAGCCTTCAACAACAATATCTAAACAGACATATAGGAATAGCAATTCCATAAACGTAACAAATTATGGTGACAACAACAAAACAATCGAAAATATGTCCAGTACACAGGAGCGAAACAGGTACAAATTTAAATACAATATTAACACAAAACCAAAATCTTCCTCACATATCAATAGTGAGAAAGGTGAAATTCCATTCGATAAATTAATCGAAGAATTAATTATTAACATATCAAAGAAAAAAGATTACACATTAAAAATTCTGAAAGAGTTAATTAAAGATATGGATAGATGACAAAAATAATATATGACAAATAAATGACTGGAAAAATAAAAATACTACAAATTAATTGCAGATCTGTTACAGCTAATAAGGCCAGTATTGAACATTTCCTTTTCACTGAAACATGGTTTAACCGGAATATCAATACTCTTTCAGAGGATATCGAATGTTTCGCAAAGACAGGGAAGATGGATATGGAGGAGCAGCAATCATTGTTAGAAATGACATAAATTGTGAGGAATTTCCTTCAGTCAACAATAATGAGAATATACAAATATGCGCCGCCATAATTAAAACAGATACTCCATTTTGCATTCTCTCAGTATATTGCTCTACTAGAACAGAATTAGATTTTTCAGATATCAAGGACACTATCTCAACAATCAACATGAGCTTTTTAATTACTGGCGATTTTAATTGTCATCATATGGCATGGGGAAGCAAATACAATAGCAGGGAAGGTAATATGTTATATGAAATCATAGAGGACAACGCAATACTAATTCTTAATGACGGACGTCCAACTACAGTAGCAAATAAATACAGGAGTGCTACGAACATAGATCTAACACTGTGCTCAGGAAATTTTATAGATACTATTAAATGGGATGTATGCCAAGAGGTATTGGGATCGGATCATTTGCCTATAACAATAACTTTGGAGATAAAGGTGCCTTTGGTCATAAGAACGCGCCCTACAAAAAAGTGGAATATAAAATTTGCTAACTGGCAGGGATACTCCCGAGATATTATGCAATATATCCAAACAGGACAAATCTCAGACGATATAACAGCGAGATATAAACGTATCATACAGATTACCGAAAAATCTGCAGAGAAAAATATAAAACAATATAAAGAAATTAAGAGACCGATTTTTAAGCCAGCGATATGGTGGGATCAAGATTGCGAAAAAGCCATTTCAGATCGAAGAACAACATATAAAAAGATGCGTCAGCATTGTAATTACGAAAACTTCATACAATACCAAAAAATCAATGCACGCACTAAAAAGTTTTTGAAAAACAAGAAAAAAGAAAGTTGGCTGAATTTCATTAATTCCATCAATCAGGACATGAGTCCCGCAGTAATTTGGAACAAAATTAGACTTTTTAAAAATAAAAATAACATTATAAACACAACACAAAAATTAAAAAAGAATTTGGGCAATTACTATTACAAAATTATGCACCAGACTTTGTTTCGGACAATCGTAAAGAAAATATAGGAGTATATTGTGAAGAAAGCGCACTGACAAGGAATTTCAAATTAGAGGAATTAGAGGATGCATTAAAAAAGAGGAAAAATACGGCTCCTGGATATGACAATATACCGTATACGATGATAAAAAATGGCCTACGGAAATGAAAATTGAATTACTAACTGTATTCAACCAAATCATAGCAAATAATTGGATTCCCGAAGAGTGGAGGAAAATTATAATAGTTCCATGTATGAAGCCACACAGAAGACCCTTGGAAATAGACTCATATCGACCCATTTCCTTAATATCATGCATCGCTAAAACTTTTGAAAGAATTGTAAAAGAGAGAATAGATAGATATATTGAAAATAAAGAAGTTTTAAATAATTCTATGTTTGGTTTCCGGAGAGGGAAAAGTACGTTGGACTTACTGAGCAAATTAACAAATGATATACATATATCCAATTCGTATAATCAATATATGTTGGTAATCTCGATGGACATAGAAAAGGCGTATGACAATGTAGATCACAATATACTGGAGAAAAAATTAAAACATTTAATTTACCACACAAATTAATTAATGTGATAATTAATTTACTATCTTTTAGACAATTATATATTCGAACCGACTCAGGTCTAATTGGCCCTAGAGTTATGAACAAAGGTCTCACTCAGGGTTCAATATTGAGCCCCATCTTGTTTAATATATACATGGCAGATTTTAAAGTAGTAACAGAACCGAATGTTAAAAAATTGCAATATGCAGACGACATTTATCTGTATGTATCTTGTCCAACTATGGATAGATGTATTTCATCGATGAGCAATGCTATCGAGGAGAGCAGAAGATGGTTATTGGACAATAACCTGAATTTATCACAGGATAAGTTTTCTGCAGCTATCTTTACCAGACACAGAAAAGAACATACTAGGAGACAAATAAGGATAGGATGTCAGGAGATACAAATAAAAGAAAATATTAAAGTTCTGGGCATCAATTTGGATAAGAAAATGAATTTTAAAAAGCATGTAGATGATATATTAAGCAAATGTGAAAAAGGATTAAATGTTCTCAGAAAAATAACAAGCATGAAATGGGGGGCTCACCCAGAAACTTGTCTCAATATATATAGAAGCTTAATAAGATCACAAATAGATTATGGTTACTTTATATATGGAGCACTCTCAACGAATATCCAAAAAAGTTGGACAGGATTCAATACTCGGCGATAAGAACATGTTTGGGGGCATTTCGATCAACTCCAACGAATGCATTAATAGCTGAAGCAGGTGAACCTCCACTAAGCATTAGAAAGCAGATCCTATCAAATAGATTCTTAATAAAAAATATAATGGAGCATGTGATGATATACCGAAACAATTAGAAGTATTAGCGAGGCTACATTTTACCAATATATATTGGAGAAATAGACCAATCCCACCCTTGATAAATAGCTTTTATGAGCTGAAACCATACGAAGAGGATGTAATAATGAATAAAAAGTTGCCAATTTATCATCTTACGAATGAATACACATCAACAAAATATTGCATAGTAATGGATATGGATTTAACTCACTTGACACATTTGAATGATACCGCAAAAAATAAAGAATTTCAAAATAATGTGGCTAGAAGATGGCCAGGATATGTACACATTTACACAGACGGATCTAAAGCAGGGTACAGTTGTGGTTGCGCTATATTTGTGCCATATCACAATTTTAGTAAGAGAATTAAGCTACCAAATTATGCGTCTAATTACACAGCAGAAATGGTGGCTATTACTGTGCTGTAAATTATGCGTGGGAGAAAAACATCACGAAAACAATTATATTTAGTGACAGCAAAGCATGTATATCAGCGATAGCGAACCCAAATAGAAGATCAAATAACATGATAATAGAAATTATAAATAAAATGAATGCAATAAATAATGGCATAAATTCTTTAATATTGACGTGGATCAGGGGACATTCAGGTATCACAGGAAATGAGATTGCTGATACTCTTGCAAAAGAAGCTGGTCAAATTGGAGTACAATGTGAAAAAATACCTGCGTTGGAGCTGAAAAATTTAATCAAAGAGCGGAGCATAGATGTGTGGCAAAAAGACTTCTCAACGTCAACAAAAAGCAAGGGTATAATTTATGCCCTGTCAAAAGAAAAGGTATCTCAAACAACCTGGTTCAAAAATGATACAAGCAGTAGGAAATTCGTATCAACAATTACAAGATTAAGGCTGGGGCATACAATGTGCAAGATTCATCTCTGGAGGTTGGGAATAATCCAAGATTATATATGCCAATGTGGTGACGAACCGGAGACAATAGATCATATGTTCTGGGAATGCAGAATGTATGAGAATCCAAGAAGAAATATGTATCAGAAACTGCAAAAAAAAAATATTATATTTCCAGTAAACACACAAGTATTAATATCTAGTAATAATGTAGATTTATATAAAATTGTATATAGTTTTATAGATAATAGTAAAATTACTGTATAAATACTCAATAATGTAAAATTATAACTGGCGTAATGATCGCAAGATCCACAGCCATGTAAAATAAATAAAAAAAAAAAAAAAAATTTTCAATTCTGCAGTGTTCAATAAACATAACTTATTTACAAAATATATTGAATTTTATTTCAAAATGTAGATAACAAAAATGTTTATTCTTGAAAATATAATCAGTTGGGCACTACGATGAGACATAGCAACATAAAATCACACTTTTTTCTTATTCGAATTGAAGCTATACATTATAATACCAAACCTCCCTGATTATTATATAATATTAATTAATATATTTTCATGTTTTTGTTATTTGTGCACAAATTTGATTGACTTTTGGAATGAGAGTCGGACTCGTCTTATACTTGTGTTGAAGTGGTGATATATATTTGTATGAATATGCAATCGTGTGTGTGTGTTAATTTTACCGTTCATTGAATCGTACAAAAAGCCATTAATGTTAATGAAATCGACCAAATTGCTATCGCAAGATCAAAGAACTCTACGATGAATCATTTTCCAACAACAACAACACCATCAGCAACTCAGCAACTGCTCAATATCAGACCGACCTCTTGCCCTATGATTATATATATATATATATATATATATATATATACAATTTGTGCACGTGCAAAGGTGTGTAATTCTCGTTTGAATAGTGATTTATAAAATATTCAGGTAATTGCTCGGTTTACTGACAGATCTGAATTGAGATATTGAGGAATTAGATCGATATATACCTACACACACATACATATACATATACATATACATACATACATACATATATACATACATATATTAGATGACCCGACAGACGTTGTCCTGTACCCACGTCTACAGTTCAAAAGTTCCAATTTTTTTAATATCCTATTCTATACTTTTTAATATCCTATTTGATGTCCTGCCTTTGTGATTCATTTATGGTCTTAGCATAAGCAGTATAAAAAAATCAGAAAAAAATAATATAGTATCTGCAGTAAAAGAACAACATCACACTTGATTTTACCATACAACATAATTGTGCTTCAATAATTTAGTCTATAATTTTCATAATTTCGTACGATATAGTAGTTGCTTTCTTGCAATTATATTTTCTGAAGTACATTTTTCTTACTAATAGTTTAATAAACATTATTGTTCATGTTCAAATCTTAGGTGAATTAATTTATAAAATCTAGTTTATATGTGCAACTATTCAATCTAAGATCAACTTGCTAAATATTCCATATTCGATGCCAAACAAATGAATTTTTCACACATGAAACAAAATTCTATAACATTTTCTTAATAAGTACAAAAATATTTTTTTGTACTGTTGAATAATTTAGTAAAGTAAACCAAATGCGACATGCATAAGTTTAAGAGAATAATTTATATGCAATTTTGGACTTAATGCGTTATTTATTGAATTGAATTATATAATTTGATCTGCCAAGACTGTATCTTATATTATTTTAATTTCTGGTACATCTCAGCTGCTTTTCGGCAATAATAATGTAGTCATTACATTTTTCTTGTATATTATATTCTAATATTATCTGGGCTCATAATTTCAGTTAAATTCAAATTTCAAGTGAATTAGCATTTCCAGCACATGACAGTTTAATGTCAAATAATGATAAGTGGTTTTTTATATTTTTTGCCATTCATTTCTACAATATTACTGTAATTTTATCGTTCATTAAATCTTAAAAATTTCATTTGACGAACTCAAAAAGAATTATCAAAATCCAAATAATCGTTTAGGAGAAGTATCAAATCATACACCCGTACAGAAGAATTTCATATATAAGATAAATACATACATATATATATATATATATATATATATATATACAAAGCAAACAAAGCAATAACAAAGATTTATAAAATAATCTTTAATTCCAAACGACATACAATTTGATGCCATTACCAGCGGATATTGAACTTGGTATTTTAAATCTAAAAATGTGTACACAGCACAAAATTTTGGACTAACATTGATACAATTAACTAGTCAATAATCATGAACCTTTTTTGTAAATAGGAAAAATAATAAAAGTTTTGTTTCACAAAAATGTAGAAAATGAAAGTATATATATATATATATATATATATATATATATATATGTGTGTGTGTGTGTGTGTGTGTGTGTGTGTGTATGGGTATATGTGTAAATTGTGTTCCTATCCCATCTATATTATTTGATTGACTGAAATCCAGCCCTGCATTAAAAGCCCGAGCATGATATACAAATATCTTAGACGGCAACGCAAACCTCCATGAATAATATATGTGGCCCTTGATAGAGTCGAAGCAGGGGCAGGGGCAGAAGTGGGAGCAGGGGCAGGAGCAGGAGCTCATTTCAAACTTTGCCTATCATTCACGAACCTTTCACACAACATACAACATAAAACATACATATATCTTAGATATATATAGACAGAACAAGCATTAAAGCCGATTTCACGAAACTAGTAAAATAATCTTGTACCTTATTACATCGTTCTGTACGGATCAGACACATGGACTCGTCTTTGTAATTTACAAAATATATATTTATATATTTTTATACATCATATTATTCTGTATTACCCCGAGGGCGTCATGAAAATTTACGTTTTCCATCCCCGATACGTAATAATAATGTTTGGTTTCGATCGTAAAGTTAAACTAGTGGGGTGGGTGGCATCGTGCCTTAAGGCAAATTGCTGGAACTTCCCGTACCGTAACGAAATGTTCGAGGAATACTGAATGTTTTCAAATAGATTATTATAAATATTGTAACATTGTCTAATATTTATAAGAATTATATAAACTGAATTGCAGAGTTGAAATTAATTGTTTAAAGTATATTAGAACTATAGTCAGAATTAAAAATAAAACCTGAATTATTTTCGATATACAAAAAATTAAAAAAAAAAAAAAAAAAAAAAAAAAAAATGGGACAAAAATTTTTTTTCCAAAATCAATTATTTTGTCAAGACAAGCAGAAAGTTCTTTGAATCAATTGAATCGGACGCTTAGTTCTAGCAAAAACTGCCATTTTTTGTACATTTAGCTCTGTATCTCCGAAATGGCTGGGCCTACCTTTGCGAAAAACTAATAACCCCTTCTCCCAATCATTACTAATTGAATGTTTTTTAGATCATTCAAATCGGATACTCCGTTCTCTCAAAAATTCGATTTCTATTTTCTGCACTCTTTGCTCCGTATCTCCGAAACGACTGGACCTGCCTTTGCCAAAAACTAATCAGCTCTTTTCCCTATCAATAGGAATCGAATGTTTTTTGAACCATTCAAATCGGTTGATCCGTGCGCCCTAAAACGTGACTGGAAATTTGTATCCACACATACATACACACACACACACACACACACACACACACATCCATTTTTTCTGAGGTATGCCAAAACGTTCAGAAACCTTCAAAACGTCGAGAAATGTAAAAATTTTCAATTCCGATTTTCGGCCCATTACAATAACTTACCCTACGGGAAGTTAATAATGTGTTATTTTTCCCTTCTGCGTGCGTTACAGTTGTTTCCCTTCAAATGGCAAAGGTCAAAGTACCCGAAGGCTGTTGCTCGAAACAAAGGTAATGATAAAGGGATGATAGGGGAGGACGGGGCGAAATGTACGGTAAGAAATTGAGTGAATCATATTAGGGGTTATATTCAATTAGAATAAATGTAAAATCTTTTCTACGCAGAGTTGAGTGGAAGCATTCGACGCGATATTTTTCAGGGTTGTGGTGAAATTTACATTTAGAAGATATAGAATTATAAACTTCCCGAAGGAGAAGTTTATGTTTTCATCAACAAATCTGATTCGTTAATTTTATGTTTTCTCCTGGACGTTTCAAGCCATTCTGAATCTTCTCTACGCAGAGTTGAGTGGAACCATTCGATGCGGTATTTTTCAGGGTTATGGTGAAATTTACATTTAGAAGATATAGAATTATAAACTTCCCGAAGGAGAACAAATCTGATTCGTTAATTTTATGTTTTCTCCTGGACGTCTCAAGCCATTCTGAATCGAATGAGACCAAATTTGAAAAAAACTATGTGTGTGTGTGTGTTTTGCCGTAAATCGACGTTTTCTCAAAAACGGCTGGACCGATTTCAAAAATTTAAAAACCATTCGATGAGGACTATTGTTTTGTGCGACGATCTGCCGAGCCGTTTCTTTGTAATTTAAAAAAAGAGTGTTAAACTTTTTTTCATTCCACTCGGAATACTTTTAATCACGAATACATTAATTTATTTTTTATTGATTGAGTCGATTATTTATACTTATTGGGAAATTCATGTAACTTGTTTCAAGGCAAAATACCAATACTGCTAGTTTAATTATAATTTTTAATATGGAAATCACATTAGTAACAGGTAGAAGTAAATAAATTTACAACATTTGCAGTAGTTTAGCAACGTTTTTAGACTATCTGCAACATTTTCAGCCTATCTAAAACATATTCAGGCTAACACGTTCAAATTATGTAGTTTATCTATTTTTTC
Organism: Ctenocephalides felis; assembly: GCF_003426905.1. NCBI lineage: Eukaryota > Metazoa > Arthropoda > Insecta > Siphonaptera > Pulicidae > Ctenocephalides > Ctenocephalides felis. Next base: position 42,236,906 of record NW_020539726.1, on the reverse strand, counting down.
ATTACTTTTAACGTTTAAAGACTATCTATAACATTTTCAAATTACATAAAGCATTTTAGGCCACCTGCAACATTTTTAGGCTTTTTAAAACTTTTTCAGACTATCTAGAATATTTTCGAAATATTTATAATATATATAAATCGAACGTTTTCAAACGATCTCAAATATTTTCTATCTGGGGTATTTTCTCATCAAAATAAATATTTCATAAAATATTTTCAAAAAATCTAGAACGTTTTAGGCTGCTTAGAATGGTTTTAGGCTATCTAAGTACATAAATTGTTTTTAGATTTTCTACAATATCAGTGTATCTAAAACTTTGGCAGACTATATAGAACTTTATCAGACTATGTAAAATATTTTGAGACTAGCTGCAAACTTTTTAGATGATCTACAACATTTTCTAATTATCTAGAACATGTTAAAAATATCTAGAACGTTTTCAGACTAAAACGGTTTGAGGCCTTCTAAAACTTTTTCGGACTGTTTAGAAAATTTTTAGTGTATCTAGAACGTTTTCATACTATCCACAAAATTTTTAGACGATCTAGCTAATTTTCAAATTATTATTTCATTAGTTTTTAGGGTATCTAAAACCGTAACTGTAACCGTAAAACCTTTTCAGACTGTCTAGAATATTTTCAGCCTAGCTAGAAAGTTTTTAGGTTATCTATAATTTGTTCCTACTAATTAGAACATTGTTAGGATATTTGCAACATTTTCTAACAATTTACAAAATTTTTAGAATCTTTTTAGGCAATCTAGATTTTTTTTCAAAATATATAGAACGTTATGAGGATAAATGGAACGTTTTTAGACTATGTACAATATTTTCGGACTACTTGCAATGGCGATCTATCCAAAACATTTTTCGATTGATGTAAAAAAATTTCATACTATGTAAGGTATTTTCGAATATCTATCTGCAATCTCGGTTATCTGGAATATTTTCAGGATCTATAAAACGTTTTCGGACTATCTAGACTAGAGCATTTTCAGGCTATTTATTAATTCTTCAAATAGATTTCTGATTTAAGAATTCTCAACATAAGCAACAATAATTAAGGCACAAAAATTTAACTAGTGGGGTGCATGGCATCGTGCCTTAAGGCAAATTGCTGGAACTTACCGAAAACTTACTCGTAACGTACCGAAATAATAGAGGAATATTGTCTAATATTTATAAGAATTATATAAACTGAATTGCAAAGTCAAAAATATTTATTTAAAGTATATAATGAGCTTTAAAACTTTAGCCACAATTAAAATTCAAATTTGAATTATTTTCGATATACAAAAAAAAATTGAAATAATTTTTTTTTCCAAAAGCAATTGTTTTGTCAATACAAGCAGAAAGTCTTTTGAATCATTCAAATCGGATGCTTATTTCTCTCAAAAACTGCCATTTTTTGCATATTTAGCTCTGTTTCTTCGAAATGTCTGGGTCTGCCTTTGCCTAAAGCTAATAACCACCTCTCTGAATCATTACTAATTGAATGTTTTTTAGATCATTCAAATCGGATGCTCCTTTCTCTCAAAAACGCGATTTCTATTTTTTGCATTCTTTGCTCTTATATCTCTACCTTTACCCTACGGTAAGTTAATTAATATGATCATCCCATTTTGCTAGAAGATTATTTGTATATTATTGAAAAGTTCTATAACCCTTTAACATTTTTTTCAATTACCCTAATATTTATTCTACCCCCATCAGCAGGTACAACGTGTGCATCATGTAGATAGCATGTTCCAGTTGCAGTTTTATATTTTTTCCGCGGTCGGCGGCGAAAAATGTTCAATGTTTTTTAATTTAATATTCCGCAGGACGGTCGTACGTTCTGCACTCTGCACTCTGCAACCGGTTGCAGAGCGATCGTAAATTATACTCGCTTATGCACTCGCGGTGTTTTATTTAAAAAAAAAAACTGGTGAGCGATTGTAAAATGTGCTGGGAATAAATTTAATTTACTAAAGTATACTTTAGTTTATGGGCATAGTAACTGGTAGGGAATGCAATACCGGTATACCAAATTACCGGTAAACCGCCCGATTTTTCGGCGGTATTTTTACCGGTATTTATTCCAAAAATACCGGTATTTTCGGTATGTTTACATAAGCGCTATTTGATACATAATACCCTAAAATTTAAATTTCTCGGAACAAATTTATCTTTAAATTCCATAATCGCATAAACAGCTATATCTTCAAGTGATTCTATAAGATAAACAAATGTCAAATATTATCTCAACTCGTTATTAAACTGAATATTTATTGCTTTCCAAAGGGCTTCATATCGTGTTACAATAAATGGAATTGGACTGATAGATAATGATGTTTGTTTCATCTTTTGTAAAAATGTAACGGCTTTTTAAGTGATATTTTCGCCAAAATATTTTATATCATACAGATTACCCCTGCGTAATCTTTATTTTTTTCTAACTTTATACATAATAATTATGATAATTACTAAATATTTTTGCTTCTTATTACAATTATAAAATATTATTTTTCGAAAACCTTTCGAAGTTTGAAAATACTATAGAAGCATCACATTGTTTTAAATAACAATACTCAACAATTATAGTAACTTATTATTTATCTCGACAAAGAATCCGATCTTAAATTAGTGTAGATTTTTTTTTTAAATATTGGAGATTATGCTAATTTAACACATCGTATACAGACAATACAGTTTATTATAATAATGTAACATGATCTTTTATGAGTTTTTGGTCTTTCTTGCTCATAAGTTTGTTTTTGGTGAAAAGTACTCAATATACTCGATAGTGATATTGAATTAATTAAATTGCATATACTTTTGTTAAATTATTATTTAAAAAAATAAACTCATTGTTTTATTTTATTGTTTAGTTGTATATAGTTGTAGTTGTATATACATTTTTTTATATTTGTACTAATAACTTTCAATTTTGATTACGTTTGTTTAAGATAATAAAAATACCGGTAATTTACCGGTATTCCGGTTTCAAAATGAAAAATTACTGAAATACCGGTATTGAAATTTTCCATCGGTATTGCATTCCCTAGTAACTGGTACTAGGTCCTTATCCCAACTACTTACTTGAACATTATCCCGTCGCTGTCTTCTGCCTCGGCGCTCCGAAGCCTCCAAGGCACCTGAGAGCGCCCCGAAGTGCCCCCGGTGATAAAGGATGTAATTTGGCGCCTCCTGGCACCGCTCGGAGGCTCCTGGTTTGTTCCGGAGCCTTCGGAGGAATCCGTGTACTCTGCATCGAGTGCATAGGAATGCACTTTTGGGGCTGCTACTATGATCACTGAAAGATATAGAAATATTATATTAATTTATAAAATGATACAGTCAAAGTATGAAGCAGAAACATGAATTTTAAGAAAGTTCGACGAGAACTATCTCGAAAGATTCAGAATTTATCAGCGCTTAAAACTATCACTAAAATAAGAAAAATATATCAAGTTGTTTAATTTATCTTATATGTGTTAGGCGCATAACTCAACAACGCCTGGACCAATTTGGCCAATTCTTTTTTTGAAATGTTTGTTCAAGTCCAAAGACGGTTCTTACGGCGAGAAAAAATCGATTAATTGCCGGGAAAGCCCTAAAAACAGCCGTTTTCTTTTTCACATACAAACGTTATCTAACTAAAACGTAAACTCAATTTGCTATTATATAAAGTTCATATTAAATTACAAGCACTCACTGTATACTCCTTCTAAACGATTATTCGGGTTTTGATAAATCTTTCTGAAGTCTGTTAAGGAAATTTTCTAGGATGTATGTGATTATAAAGTACTGGGATGTATGTGCAATATTGTAGAAATAAATGGAAAAAGTTATAAAAAACGACATGTCATTTTTCGCATTATGCAATATTAGAATATGCATAATAAATTTATGATTATGAATAAGAAAAATAAAATGTAGACACATTATTATTGCCAAAAAGCAGGTGTGCCGAAAATTAAAATAATATAAAAAACAGTTTATGTATGACTTATGATTGAACATTGAAAAAATATGAACAGGATATGAGAAATTAATTCACTTAAAATATGAAGCTAAGTATTAATCAGGGCCGGTCCTACCTTTAATGCGATGTATGCAAAAAATACGAGCGCACGCCTTTGGGGGCGCCAACACAAGATTCGGATATCAAATTTTCAATATAGTGCATCTATTACTAATCTTTGCACAATATTTTTAAAATTCGTAAAAATTTCACTTTATAACAACAAATGGTAAAGTAAAGATGAATACATACATGAAGTACTAGTGTTATGTTATGGTTATGGTTATGATTATGTTATACCGTTTAAAAGACTTCAATTACCAATATAGTGTGGGAATTGAGACTCATCATTTTATTTAAAGCTGTTCTACATTTAACATCGCTCATCTATTATTATAAATGTATATACATTTTGGCGTGAAGAGTAATTTAAAAAACAATAATTAATATTTTTAGGTAAACGGCAAATATTAGTATAACTTATTAAGAAATTGTAGACATGGGTACAGGACAACGTCTGTCGGGTCATCTAGTTAACTAATACGATTGGAATATGGATCGGAAACGTAGATTTTGAAAATGATGATGAACACTAGAAACATTCCAACAATTGTGAATGAGTGTTATTTTTTTCGAAGGAGCTCTACAAGTAGTCGCAGCCCCTTCGTGCCCCCATTCGGCGTTATTTTTATGAAAATCGCCGCCTTGACCCTCATAAAAATAATTCCTTTCAACCATTTCCGTCTCTTCCTTTCGAGTCGAGAGAGCGAGAGTGGATATTTCCACATATTGTATTGTGTTTATTTTTCACCCTTGAAATTGAAATCTTTCTTGAGGAAAAAGGGGTTGCGGAGAAAACCGCAAATAGAAAATAAAAAGATGAAATAGATAGCGTTGTTATAGCAACGTCTATTTTACCGCAGAATTGGTCCCTTAACATTTTGGGCGTTTGCAGGCCAAAGGTTTTTATTTTTCATGTTTAGATTTTAGAATCTATGTCTCTAATACGTGCTTCAGTTGTAGTATTTTTAATTTCCTGTAGGATAAGTTATAGTAATCGCAAAAAATTAGAAAATGAAATTTTTTATATATCTTTACGTTTCAGAGGTTTCTGAATATTTTAGCAAACCTTAGAAAAAAATGGATGTATGTGTGTGCGTGCGGATACAAATTTGCATCGACGATTTCGGGGACACCGATCAACCGATTTGAATAATTCATAAAACATTCGATTCGTATTGATAAGGAGACGTGCTGATTAGTTTTTGGCAAGGCAGGTTTAGCCGTTTCAAAGATACGGTGGAAAAAGTGCCAAAAACGATAACTCAGTTTTTAAGAGTACGGAGAGTCCGATTTTAAATATTCAAAAAATATTTTACTTGTATTGACAAGATGAAGAACTCATTAAATTTTTGGGAAGGCAGGTCCAGCGGTTATGGACTCTCAATAAAAGCAAGTTAAAAAAAGTCATTTGGCGGTCAAAAATGTTTATTAGGCATATGTACATCAAATTATCAGATATTTTATAGAAATTTTAATGATCTGTAAATTTTGTTGGGTTCCGTACCAAGATTTTTAATTACGGTGCGGGTAGTTTCAGCAATTTGCCTTAAGGCACGATGCCATGCACTCCACTAGTTTTTACTTACATAGTAAATATTCATATAGATAAATGCCGTTGTTTTGTCATTATGGCGAAACAATTTTGGATAGCACAAGAAGTCGTATCGAAACCTAAGGAATTATTATTATTATTATAAAGACAAAGAAAACTTCCGTCGTTGTTATTTTAGCTGGACGTTTGGGCCGTGTTTATTTTACTTTTAGGATGGTCTGTATCACTGTGCGTGTTATCGTGTCCCAAAATTCCTTTGACCGTAAGTTATCTTCCAAACAAACATCTAAATCAAAAGGAGATTCCTCCACCGTTCTGTCCGTTCCTTTGTTGTTAGTCAGTTGCTCGGGAAAGTGTCTCTATGTCTATCCCTTTCTTTTCTTCCAAAGAAAGAGCGCAAGAAAGAGAGAGAGATAGAGGACGTCGTGACAATATCTCTTTATTCCATTCTTATAGAGATAGAATCTTCTGCTGCGTAAAGAAAACACAGCAGGAGGTTCAAGTAAAAAGCATGGCGAGAAAAACAATATGGATAAAAATCACGATCGTTAAGTGATAAACTGAAACTAGTGGGATACATGACATCGTGCCTTAAGGCAAATTTCTGAAACTTACCGTACCGTAATTAAAAATCTTGGTACGGAACCCAACCAAGTTTCGTACACATCAATAAAATCTCTATAAAATATCTGATAATTTGATGTGCATATGTCCAATAAACATTTTTGACCGACAAATGACATTTTTTTAACTTGTTTTTATTGAGAGTCCATAACACACACATACATCCATTTCATCTAAGTTATGCCAAAATATTCAGAAACCTTTGAAACGTAAAGATATATAAACATTTTCATTTTTGATTTTTTGCGATTACTATTACTTACCCTTCGGGAAGTTAATAAGGCTACTGTCAAGCAAACTACGAGTCGACATATATATAGAGATGTTTTTTAAAAATTTATTTATTTAAAATCCATACGTTTCGGCTAGCATCTTAGCCTTCATTCAGTGGTAATCAATTTAACTATAAAAACTAAAACTAAATAAATAATATGTAAGAAATTTCATAGAAAAACAATAATAATAACTAGTTGGTTTGGTATTTAGCATGAGGCAAATTACATGAACTTCATGATATGTGTAAATAATCGACTTAATTTAAAAAAAAGTGTAAATAATATACTTCATCAATCCTACTTTAAAAAAAACGATAATAATTTTAGCAAAGTTTGACGAATTTTTAAAATTAAACTACTTGTTGTAAGGCCGTAATATTACAGTAAGTTCTATAAGACCATGATGTATATCGCCAAAAAAAGTTCCATGAAAAAAGGCTTAATTTTTTTTAACAGTTAATTACAAGAAAACGGCTCGGTAGATTTTCACCTAAAATTAATCAGCATCATTCCCAACTAATATCTTTCGAACTGTTTTTGATTTTTTAAAATCGGTTCGGTAGGATGAGCTTAAATGTGGACGAAAAATTCAACACTTTTTTTCAAACTACAAAGAAACGGCTTGGCAGATCGTTGCACAAAACTGACAAACGATAGTCCTCACCGAAATACATCAAATGGCTTTTAAATTTCTAAAATCGGTTCAGGCGTTTTGAGAAAACGTCGATCAAAAGTCTTTTTGACACTTGTCAATTTTGACAAGTGCCAAAAAGACCATACTGATTTTTGCAAACTTTGACGAATTTTTAAAGCTGAACCAGTTGTCGTAGGGCCGTAATATTTTAGTATGATCTAGAAGACTATGGTATCTATCGTCAAAAAAATAATCATAAAATCGTCGATCGCAAGTTGTCGAAACTATGTATATACTGTTCGGAGTTTGAGATAGAAATGTCACATTTTTTCTTAATTAGCATGTGTTCAAATTTTACGGGAAATTGAAAAAGCGATGGGATCTTGTCACTTTTTAAGAAATTTTGACACGCTATTAGGGAACCACGTGTTTGTTTCGTTCAGGGCCGTAATGTTGAAGGGTTTGTTTATGACCCTGTCGTTATGCAATTGCAAAAACAACTCCTTAGCGAATCTTCTTTTAATTATGTTCTCTTCAAAATGTAAAATTTTAGAGTTGAAAAATCTATATTATGGTTTAATTTAATATGATCAGTTAACATCGTTTTATATTCTTTAAGATTTTTTAAGTTATTTTTATGTTGATGAAGGCGTTTGTTCAGATTTTGGCTAGTTTATCCGATATAAAAGTGTTCGCAATTAGAGCAATTAATCTGATATACCAAGTTCCTGAGGCGGTCAGAATTAACCTTAGATTTAATTTGTGTAAAAATTGAACTAAGGGTTGTATCGCAATTACATACCAACAAAATGCTATATATATATATATATATATATATATATATATATATATATATATATACAAAACAATGTTTTTAAACGCAAAGACATCTATATTTGCAAAAAAAGTGAAGTATTCGGAGCACGTAGATGTACATTCCGCAATCAATTCGTCTTGTATATTTATACATAAAAGTATATATATATATATACGTTTATCCTCGTAAACGGAGACAGACAAAAAAGCAGAAATAAAAAAAGAGAAACGCTCCTGAAGAATTACAAGTATCTAAAAAGCTTTAAATAAGAAATAAATACAGAAGCAGTACGAGTTCTACAAGCATTACATTTTTCACGTGACTTGGCAGAAATACTTATATTTATATATATATATATATATATATATATATATATATAGTATTTATCTTTCAATCTAATATCTTATGATGTTATAAAAATAATGAAACTATAAGATTGTATGTCGTATTTCATCTGACAGTGACACGAGTCAGGTAATTCGAAAATAGAAAATGATGCACTTATGGAAAAAGTTATATATATATATATATATATATATATATATATACATATTTATAAATCTAAACAAAAATGCGATTCTGTTACATCTAGATATTAAGATGCCAAATAGCGCACGTATCTTTCATAGTTGTATTAGATGCAACATCGAGTGAAATACCCCATTCAGCATCCAAATAAATAATATAAGCTTTCAAGCATATCAGCGGTAATGATATTATGAAAACCAAACAGTACATAACACATATCAAACAACTGACATATTATAATATGTTCTGAAAAATTCCCTGTTATTGCCTAAATATAGAAATATGTTATTTTCTATTATTCTAAAATTGGTTATCTGTCCCTTTTTACCCCGTAGGGGGCACACCCAATGTCCTATTTTTAATTAAAAGTGATTTTACGAAATACAAATACAAATTTTATTAGCACGTTTTTACAAAGATTTTACCTAAATAGCTTTTATCGCAAATAAAGATTTATTTTGCTCCTATATATAGTACTAGTCTTTTTTTTCAATGTAGATGCTCGTTAGTAGAGTTCTTAATTTATTTTGTGAATTTTATTTAAAACTGCTTATCGAGAAATTTCTTTATTATTCGAGGTCTAGATTAAATTTGCTCATCAATACAATTCTTTTTCCATACTCTAAATTTGTCTAAAACTAGAAAAACTATTATTTATATGAATATAGTTTTAGTTTTAAGGCACCTTTCCAACTTTACCTTAGAAGACAAAAGTCTTAATTATTGATAAACTTTTAAGAAATTAGGCTTTCTCTTTCTTAAGGTTTAATAGTCCTCTTTGTATAAAATTCTTTTGTGCGGATGTATGAATTCAAACTCCTCCCACACGGTTATTCGAATTTTGATAAAAAATATTTGGAGTTTGTCAAGGGAAATAGTAGTAATATTATAGAAATAAATTGAAATCAGTTGGTATTGGTATTTTGCCTTAAGGCAAGTTACAAGAACTTCCCGATATGCATAAACAATCGACATAATCATTAAAAAATAAATTAATTTATGAGTAACTAAAAGTATTCCGAGTGGATTTATTACACATAATTGAAAACACGTTAACTCGGAGTATTTTCTAAAAGCAAATTCTCAAAAATCAACAATTTATATATTTGAACCTGTTTCCGTAGGACTTGGTTCAGTATGTTCATTAAGGCCAAGTACTCTATTGATATACCAAGTAAATCGTCTAATTTTAATTTGAACAAACGTTAAAATAACTTCTCATTTTATCAAACTTTGATGAATTTTTAAAATTAAACTACTTGTCGTAAGGCCGTAATATTTCAGTTAGTTTTATAAGACCATGATATATATCGCCAAAAAAGTTCCATAAAAATCGGCTTGAATTTTTTTTTTCAACTGATAATTACAAAAAAAAACGGCTCGGTAGATTTTCACCTAAAACTAATCAGCACGATTTCCAACTTATAACTTTCGAACAGTTTTTGATTTTTTAAAATCGATTCGGTAGTATGAGTTTAAAGGTGGACGAAAAGTTTAACACTTTTTTCCAAAATTCAAAGAAACGGTTCGGCCGATCGTCGCACAAAAATGACAATTGATAGTCCTCATTGAGACACATCGAATGGTTATTAAATTTCTGAAATCGGTTTAGGCGTTTTTTGAGCAAACGTCGATGAAAGATCTAATTTTGACAAATGCTAAAAAAACGATATTAATTTTTGCAAACTTTACGAATTTTTAAAGCTAAACGAGTTGTCACAGGGACGTAATTTTATTGTGATTTAGAAGACCATGATATGTATATCATCAAAAAAAAAATTTTTTAACACTTTATTACAAGAAAACGACCTGTCCGATTTTTACCAAAAACTAATCAGCAACGTTCCCAAACAATATCTATCGAACGGTTTTTGAATTTTCAAAATCGACTAAGAATTGCGGGCTAAAACGGGGACGAAAATTTTTTTTCTTTTCTGCGATTCACAAAGAAACGGCCGATCGTCGCACAAAACTGACAAACGATAGTCCTCATCGAGATACATCAAATGAATTTTAAATTTTTGAAATCGGTTCAGCCGTTTTTGAGAAGTTTACGGCAAAAAATCTGTCGACGCACACGCACACACACACATACTTTTTCTAAATTTGGTCTCATTCGATTCAGAATGGCTTGAAACGTCGAGAAAACATAAAATTGACGATTCGAATTTTTTGATGAAAACATAAACTTCTCCTTCGGGAAGTTAATAATAAAATAGATTTGCAGTAGGCTTCCTTTATTACCGCGAGCTCCTTTTATCATAAATCCTTCCTCAGACAAAAGAATCTCCTACCATCACCATCACCATCCTCCTCGATTGATCCAGAAACTTTGAAACAATCGCCTTCTGATTTTGAATGACGAGATGGTAGGATTGTGATATTGTATTTTCCACGAGGAATAATCTCGTCATTAGATAATTGTAGATGATCTGCAGGAGTTCAGTTTGGTTGTTGCGAACTTTATCTAATTATTAAATTTAATCTGAAACTTCATATAATAAGCGACAACGTGCAGCAGGAGGATTTAGTAAGGATTATTTTGTTCGGGATTAAACTTTGCTTTGCGGTTTGTTGACAATTGTGAAAGGTAATATGTATGAGACTCATGAGTAGAATTTATTGAGGAGAAAAACTGAATTTTAACCATGGGGATGTTAATTAACCTAGAAAATAAAAATATATCTTTCTTGGTCTTTCGACTTATTGATTACGTTTCAAGTTTTTCAGATTCTTTTTGAATTCTGGATTTTGTGTATAATTGTAAATAATACTACTGAGCTTATACAAAATTCTCAAATTTCTGCGAGGAGAGATAGAAAATGAATTAAGTATTTCTTCTTTCACCTGCTTTTTGAAAAGTTCGATAAATTAAAGTAAATTTAAAGTAAAATTAATAAAAAGTATTTATGTACAGCAGGGCGAGGTACAAAAGTACAATTTAACTTTAAGCAAATATAAACTATGTTATGAAAACCAAACCGATTATATCACAACAAATAACACATTTCAACCGAACAATTATCTGACTATGTTCAGTAAAACTGAAAGCTACTTCGTCATTGTAGAAATGTGCTTTTTTGCTGTCTTTCAAAAATTTGTTATCTAGACCTTTTTACCCTATAGGTGCAGTAACTTGGAACGGCCAGGTGACAAACAGATTTAATGTCTTATTTTGATTTTAAAGGTATTTTACAAAATAATTACATTTTTAACTATTGCTAAAAAACTACCAACGGAAGAAAATACTTTTATTATGGATTTTCAAAGATTGCCGTTTATCTTCCGATATCAAAGTCATGAGAATCAAGGTTATAGCTGGTTTTACATCTTTTTCCCTCTACTCTCAAATATTGTTGTTAAACAATGATTAACTTTACTGGTTTTTGACACATCGGTGGTGGACCTTTTTAACCCTGGACCTTTATATATTACTATCTATTTTTCGATAAATTCTGGGAAATTACAACCGAGAAAATGTTGTTCGACAAAATGTTCCTTTGATCGATACCAAATCTAGGTTTTGGTATCTCATGAATTTAAATAACATAAATAAAAAAATAATATAAACTAGAAAATGTTTTATAAATACCAATGAGTATATAATTATACAAATGAGATCTTTCAGAGCACCGTGTTTGAGAAAAATATGATTTGAAAAAAAAAGTGCATTTTTATATTAACATTTCAAAAAAGTTTATATTTTGAGTTTCAAGTAACACTTGCTATCAGTTTAATAACGTTTTTTTATATAAATAAAACTACTAAGAGAACTACTTACTACAATTTAATCATAATTAAATAATATTCACGTAAAAGATCCTATTAAAAGTAATTGAACATCATCTGTCAAGAACGTTCGGCATTTGACGTATTAGCCACCGTCCATTGTTTTACTTAAATTACGCTTCTACAAAAAAGGTTCAAATTAAAAATGTAAAGTTTCTATGCGATTTTGAAATAATATCTCGCCTTTCCGACAACCTACTGATTAGCACAAATTTTTAGCAAGACTAAGACTGGCCAAATCGGTTTAGCCGTTTTCGAATTTTAGCGGATCATTTTATCGAGAGCTCCATTTTTATATATAAGATATGTCAATTACAAATACGTCTCTGGTACATCAATTTCTTTTAAAATGATCAAAAGCTTTTAAAATGTACATATACCGAACTTCCATATCATAATATAAAATTTCAATATATTATTCCAACAATGTATGTTTTATCGTCGGAAAAATGCAAAATTGCTAAAATTGAAACAAACAAGTGGGAAATTGGAGACGGGAATTGTTAGAATATAAAATGTTGAGAGTGGAAAATATAAAATGGAGCAGAGAATTGAATGAAGAATAAAATAATGACGCCAGTAGATGAAAAGAATTCTGTTGCAATTGTTTGGAGGAAATGTGCATTTCTCGCACATCGATTGCCATCGGGAAAATTATATATAATGCACGTGGAACAGAAGAAATATGAAATACATATATATATATATATATATATATATATATATATATTTCGAGATGTTTTTCTTCAGATAGTGAAATAATATGATAAAAGGTTGTTCTTGGGCATCCATCCAGTAATTAAAAACAGTTTTATTGAAGAAAAATGCTTTTATCATGGAAACATGCGTTTCGGGTCTTGATTTGACCCATCTTCAGTGCTACATTAAAAAGATGAGTCAAATCAAGACCCGAAACGTATGTTTTCATAATCATAACATTTTCCTTAAATAAAACTGTTTTTAATTATTGGATGGATGCCCAAGAACAACTTTATATATATATATATATACATATGTGTGTGTGTGTATATACTAGCTGACCCGGCAAACGCTGTCTAGCCATAAAAGTATTTCTAGTATAAAATGTCTAGTACAAAAATAACGAACTGATTGCAAATGTGGTGCAAGTGAAAAGAGCAGATAACAAAAAGTATGTGAATAGTTTACCCACTGCAAAGCATGCCGCATTTTGGTGATTCAATATTTGCGTTTTTCATTAATTCGTTGATTTTTTACGAATTACGAAGCAAAATCCGATCATTTCTTTTTAACTTCGCGAAGAAGAAGTTTATGTTTACATAAAAAATTCCGATTTGCTAATTTTATGCTTTCTCGACGTTTCAAGCCATTCTGAATCGAATGAGACCAATTTTGGAAAAAGTATGTGTGTATTTTTTGCCGTAAATCGACGTTTTCTCAAAAGCAACTGGATTGATTTCAATAATTTAAATTCGATATATCTCGATGAGGACTAGCGTTTGTCAGTTTTGTGCGACGATCGGTCGTGCCGTTTCTTTGTAAATAGCCTAAAAGTGAAAAAAATTTCGTCCACGTTTTAGCCCGCAATTCTGAATCGATTTTGAAAATTCCAAAACCGTTCGAAAGAAATTGGTTGGGAATCGTGCTGATTAGCTTTTGGTAAAGATCGGCCGGGCCGTTTTCTTGTAATGAAGTGTTAAAAAATTAGACCTTTCATTGACGTTTACTCAAAAACGCCTGAACCGATTTCAGAAGTTTAAAAGCTATTTGATGTATCTCAATGAGGTCTAGCGTTTGTCAGTTTTGTGCAACGATCGGCCGAGCCGTTCTTTTGAAATTTGGAATAAAGTGTTAAACTTTTTGTCCACATTTAAGCTCATACTACCGAATCGATTTAAAAAATCAAAAACTGTTCGAAAGATATTAGTTGGGAATGGTACTGATTAGTTTTAGGTGAAAATCTACCGAGCCGTTTTCTTGTAATTAACTTGTAATAAACTGTAAAAAAAATATAGGCTGATTTTTATGGAACTTTTTTTGCGATATATATGATGATCTTATTGAACTTACTGAAATATTACATTACGGTCTTACGACAAGTAGATTAATTTTAAAAATTCATCAAAGTTTGAGAAAATTAGTATTTTTTTTTATGTAAATTAGACGATTTACTTGGTATAATGATAGAGTACGTGGTCTTATTGAACATAGTAAACCATTAAAGACCTACGGAAACTTGAAAATTTGCTTTAAGAAAGTACTCCGAGTTGACGTGTTTGTTCGTTTTCAATTATGTGTAATAAATCCACTCGGAATACTTTCAATTACTCATAAATTTATTCATTTTTTATTGATTAAGTCGATTATTTACACATATCGGGAAGTACATGTAACTTGCCTCAAGGCAAAATACTCATACCAACTAGTTTTTCTCTTACATAATTCATTCCTTTAAAAGTGGTTCAACACCCTATAACCACCAAATTAGCCGTTAATATAGTTGAAATTTTGTTTATTATTAACAATTAGATATATAAATATATATATATATATATATATATATATATATATATATATATTCACAATTTTTCTATGAATGTTTCTCTTACCCGACTCTATTTTTTCTCTATACGCGGCGTCTCCACCGTATCGGCCTAAGCGAAGTGATTACTTCGCCCGATATTGATTTATCATTAAATGCGCGAAAATTTGCATGTAAATTGCACATTTTTCATCATAACTATATTTATTCTTCTGCTCCGATATTATATTAAGGAATATGAATTCGACTATTCGCAGATCGCTGAATATAAATTAAGTTCTAGATTTGATTTAGAAGAATTAATAAAATCTATGTTGATAATAGATAATTAATAATAAGAAAAATTTAAGATAATAGGAAAAATGAAGTGATTTTTACTTAAGAATATAATCAAATAAATGACAACCGAAAATTTGGAGAAAATTAAAATTGTATTTAAAAATTTGTCTGAACTTATCGAATTGGTAACACTTTTCGAACAAGTATTTTTTAAAAAAAATAGGTCACTGCATTTATAACATTTTCGCCATTTACCACTAATTCCTTAAACCTTTAATTCTATTACAAGTTACAAATAGTAGTTTTACAGTTCCACATTATGATATCTAATAAAATACCTATTCGGAGCGACATTTTGCGCCGATTTTATTATTCATACCAATTTAGTACGAGTCGTAAAATTTTACTCCATTTTAACAGCTCTCGTAAAATCTGCACATGTGCAGGATAATAATCTACAAAGGCAGTAATCGCCCGAGAACTCTACTCCGATTTTATTGAGAAAAATTAAGAAAAAAATTAACGACTCGGAAAATGTTATCGTGAAAATCGTAGAAAATGTATATTTATTTGAACTTAAAAATGTATACAGTGGCATTTTATAATGTTGTGTAAAATCATAGTGTAAAAAGTACATTTTATATAAAAGTAAATATTAATTCGAAACAATCGTATACTAGCAGTGGTTACATTATTAATTTAAAGAAGTTACTCCGAAGTTTAATAAAAAATTGAAACGTTTCTTGCTGAAGAAAATCACTTGCAGAACTTGTTTAGAATTTTTTTAAATATTAAATAAACCTGTTGGTAAAACTATATATATATATATATATATATATATTCCTCTGCATATGTTTCTAAATAATTCCATAAGGTTGGGGCCTCGTGTAACAAAATCAATACAAAGACACTTAGACCGCAAATGCTCTGCCAAAAAAAAAACATCGACTTTTTCGTATAAAAAGAAACTTTGTATGGAAAGCACCATGTGCATGCATTATGATAAAAATATGAAAAATATTCCAGTAATCATGATTAGCCGAAAAAAACTGTGTGGTTTGAGAGAACATATTGAATGATGGTAATAACATGTTTTATGTATTTAATACAATTTTTGATATGTATATAATAAATAGTTGGTATTAGTATTTTGCCTTGAGGCAAGTTACATGAACTTCCCGATATGTGTGAATAATCGACTTAATCAGTAAAAAATAAATTAATTTATGAGTTATTAAAAGTATTCGAAGTGGATTTATTACACTTAATTGGAAACGAACTAAGACGTTAACTCGGATTATTTTCTAAAAGCAAATTTTCCAAAATCAACAATTTTTATAATTGAACCAGTTTCCGTAGGACTTTAATGGTTTAGTTTGTTCTTTAAGACCTCATTAAGGTACTCTATCGTTATACCAAATAAATCGTCCAATTTTAACTTTAACAAACGTCAAAATAACTACTCATTTTCTCAAACTTTGATGAATTTTTAAAATTAAACTACTTGTCGTAAAGCCGTAATATTTCAATAAGTTTGATAAGACCATGATAAATATGGCCAAAAAAAGTTCCATGAAAATTGGCTTAATTTTTTTTCAACAGTTAATTAAAAGAAAACGGCTCGGTAGATTTTCACCGAAAACTAATCAGTTTCATTCCCAACTAATATCTTTCGAACAATTTATGGATTTTTAAAATCGGTTCGGTAGTTTGAGCTTAAATGTGGACGAAAAGTTTAACACTTTTTTTCAAATTGCAAAAAAACGGTTCGGCCGATCGTCGCACAAAACTGAGAAACGATATTCCTCAACGAGATACATAGAATGGCTTTTAAAATTCTGAAATCAGTTTAGGCGTTTTTAAGCAAACGTCGATGAAAGGTCTAATTTTGACAAATGCCAAAAACTAGTTGGTTTGGTATTTAGCCTTGAGGCAAATTACATGAACTTCCCGATATGTGTAAATAATCGACTTGATCAAAAAAATGTGTAAAAATATACTTCATCAATCCTACTTTAAAAAAACGATAATAATTTTAGCAAAGTTTGACGAATTTTAAAATTAAACTACTTGTTGTAAGGCCGTAATATTACAGTAAGTTCTATAACACCATGATGTATATCGCCAAAAAAAGTTCCATGAAAAAGGATTAAATTTTTTTTTTCAACAGTAATTACAAGAAACGGCTCGGTAGATTTTTCACCTAAATTAATCAGTATCATTCCCAAATGATATCTTTCGAACAGTTTTTGATTTTTTCAAAATCGGTTCGGTAGGATGAGCTTAAATGTGGACGAAAATTAACACTTTTTTTCAACAGTTAATTACAAGAAAACGGCTCGGTAGATTTCCATAAAATTAATCAGCATCATTCCCAACTAATATCTTTCGAACAGTTTTTGATTTTTTAAAATCGGTTCGGTAGGATGAGCTTAAATGTGGACGAAAGTTTAACACTTTTTTTCAACAGTTATTACAAGAAAACGGCTCGGTAGATTTCACCTAAAATTATCAGCATCATCCCAACTAATATCTTTCGAACAGTTTTTGATTTTTTAAAATCGGTTCGGTAGGATGAGCTTAAATGTGGACGAAATTTACACTTTTTTTCAACAGTTAATTACAAGAAAACGGCTCGGTAGATTTTCACCTAAAATTATCAGTATCATTCCCAAATGATATCTTTCGAACAGTTTTTTGATTTTTCAAAATCGGTTCGGTAGGATGAGCTTAAATGTGACGAAAATTTAACACTTTTTTTCAACATTTAATACAAGAAAAACGGCTCGGTGATTTTCACCTAAAATTAATCAGTATCATTCCCAAATGATATCTTTCGAACAGTTTTGATTTTTCAAAATCGGTTCGGTAGGATGAGCTTAAATGTGGACGAAAATTTACACTTTTTTTTCAACAGTTAATTCCAAGAAAACGGCTCGGTAGATTTTCACCTAAAATTAATCAGTATCATCCCAAATGATAT
>NW_020539726.1:42130219-42218734 GCF_003426905.1 Ctenocephalides felis | reverse complement strand
GTTTCCAGTTGGGAAGAATTAGCGTCTTTTTTTAGATAGATTAAAATCAGCCCTGTTAGCTTTAGGTTTGAAATGCGGTGTACATTGGAATCGTGCACAAAGACTGTTTTCAACAAAAGCAAAAAGTCTTTTGATTCTAATTTATTAGCTAATAAACAACAAGGAAACGAGCAATCCAAAGATAATGAGCGACAAAAAGAATAGCGTTTTTGGAGGCACAAATATATAGATTTTCTGATATTTTAAGCGAGCAAAGAAAGCTACAAAGGAGAATGTACAAAGAAAACAAGCACGTACCGAAGGTGAACGTGATGATAGCGATGTTGAAGCAAGCGCCAGTGAATCAGATGAAGATGATACTGATGATGTACCGCATAATCCCAAAAAGCTACCACTCGAATGGGACGGCAAACCAATTCCATACCTTAGACGGCTGCACGGCTTGAATATAAGCTACAATATGAAATATGTGGAAACTTTACTTACAAAGGTTTGTAAATTTCAAACATATTTTTCAATACCCAAAGCTTTCCAAAGGCATTTTGCAGAATGGCGTCACGCCTACGGCATGCGTTGTCTAGGAATCCCCACACCGCCCATTTTGCAAATGTGACCCAAATCGAAGACGCTCTAGCGCTGTGGGAGAACTGAAAAATCAAAAGCAAGGTGAAAGATGGCACCCGGAACAAGACGAAGAATTTGAGGACTCACTTGGAAATGTTGTGAACAGGGAAACGTACGAGGACTTGAAGCGGCAAGGTTTATTGTAATGGATACAATAAGTTTTGTAATATGATTTTTAAAACAAGAATACAGATAAGTTTTAGCCAAAAAAGTCTTGTAATTTTTTTTAAATACATTATATAAAATATTTGTACACACATTTGTTTTTATTATGTATAAACTTACTTATAAAAACTTGTTAATAATCTTTAACAATTATAATAATCATCACATTCTCATTAGTTGAAACTGACGACAGCAATATTAAAATTGATTGAGCATACATTTATATCAGAAATTTTCTTTTACTGGTCAATTTTGCCCCATAAAATAGCATTGTCATGGCAATGCTACCTTATTACTTATTGTTGGCAGTGAAAATTGCGAAAATGTCTACTTGCCGTTTATCAGGCGAGTTTTACGTATAAAGGGGGCGCCCATTATCACGTGATCGATTTTTTAAGGATTTTTGAACCCCAGAAAACCTTCCATCAAACACTTACATGTATTTTTAGTTACAAGAAAAAACTAATATTTTTTGATTTTTTTTAAAAGTTTGGATTTTTTTTTAAAATCAGGTAAAAAATAAATACACGTGATATCTTATTATACCCCTTTCCCCTTCGTGATATTTCTTGATTTTTTGTCAAACCCCATCTCCCCCCTAAAACTTTACGTGATCAATGGACGCCCCTAAACAAGCAAGAAAAAATCTTATAAAAACTGCACCATTTAGAATTCTGTTTTGTTATATTTATTATTATTTGCCACTTACTGTTTTTATTCTATTTTATTGTTTTTCTAGTATTATTTTTGTTATTCAATAATTTTATTTATTAATTTTATTATCATCATTATTTGCTTCTATTTATATTTAAATCATCATAATACGCATATCATTTTGATGAAAATACACCTAAATCTGTTTTTACACGGTAGATTGGTTCCAGAAGAAGCCGTGTAAAAAAAACGTGTAAAAAAAGACATTGATCTTATACAAAAATGGGTGATTTGTTCCTAATCTTTAGAGATACCTATTAAAATTAGTGAAAAACAAGAATTCATGTTTATTTTATTAATCTTCTTAAGCTAGTGTTCGCAAACTATCGATACTATCGATGGTTTCAGACTTTAATACAATACTTTTTTGTGATATGAACATACTTCGCAAAAATTAAATTTGACAAAATAAATTTAAGTACATAAATTTCAAATCGTGCTAAATGGAATAAAATCGTGTAAAAAAATTAAAAATATCAATTTTCAAACCGTGTAAAAACAGACTTAGGTGTACTATCCTTTATCTTGTACTCTATTTTATTTATATTTATGTTATTATTCACATATGCTACTAGATGTTATATTATGTAGCAGTTATTACAGGTATTGTAATTTAAAAAAAAAAATAGAATTCTGTTATAACATTATTCCTTGCTTGTTTATATGTAAAATACGCCTGATCGCACAGCAAAGTGATAGACATTTTCATAATTTTCAATACCAAGAACAAGCATAAGATAGCGTTGCTATGACAACGCTATTTTATTAGGCAGAATTGCTCCCTTAATATCATGACGAAATTTTTACTCCACAGTATAGAACATTTATTTATATTATAATTTTATAAATATTCCTGTGCATGCACTGTGCCAGCCTTTAAATATTTTATATACAATTGTATAAAACAATTTTTAGCGATTTCTTAAATTTATTTGTTAGTATTTTGGTTGTTTGAGGTTTTGAAGGCAAGAATGCGTTATTGAACTTATTTTCACATTCAATAAACATTTTATGAACCAAATTGTGTGTGTATATATATATATATATATATATATATATATATATATATATCTTATATATAAAAATGGAACTCTCTTTCAAATGTCCGAATAAAACTCGAAAACGGCTGAATCGATTTGGCCAGTCTTAGTCTTGAAAAATTCGTGCCAATCCAGAGAATGTCCAAAAGGTGAAAATTATTTCAAATCCGCGTAGAAACTTTACATTTATAATTTGAAAATTTTTGTTGAAGCGTAATGTAAATAAAACAATCGACGGTGGCTAATACTTGAAATGTCAAACGTTTTTGACAGATGATGTTCGATTATGTTTAATAGGATGTTTTACGTGAATATTATTTAATTATGATTAAATTGTAGCAAGTAGTTTTTGTTTGTAGTTTTATTTTCATACAAAAATGTTAGTAAACGGGCCGCAAGTGCTACTAGAAACTCAAAATATCAACTTTTTTGAAATGTTAATATGAAAATGCACTTTTTGGCATATTTTTCTCAAACACGATGCTCTGAAAGATCTCATTTGTATCATTATATACTCATTGGTATTTATAAAACATTTTCTAGGTTATATTATTTTTATTTATGTTATTTAAATTCCGAACCTCAATTTGGTATCGATCAAAGGGACATTTTGTCGAATAACATTTTCCCAGTTATAATTTCCCAGAATTTATCGAAGAATAGATAGTAGTATATGAAGGACCGGGTTTAAAAAGTTCCACCACCGATGTGTCAAAAATCAGTAAACTTAAGCATTGTTTAACAACAATATTTGAAAGTAGAGGAAAAAAGATGTATAACCTGCTATAACCTTGAATTGAAAACGGTAATCTTTTAAAATGGGTGAAATAAAACGGTAATCTTTGAAAATCTATAATATAAGTATTTTCTTCTGTTGGTAGTTTTTTAGTATCAGTTAAAAATGTAATTATTTTGTAAAATACCTTTAAAATTATAATAAGGCTTTAAACCTTTTTGCCACCTTCCCGTTTCAAGTTACCTCGCCTATAGGGTAAAAAGGTTTAGATAACAAATTTTTGAAAGACATCAAAAAAGCACATTTCTACAATGATGAAGTAGAAGACAGAGTTTACTAAACGTAGTCAGATAATTGTTTGTTTGATATGTGTTATTTGTTGTGATATAATTGTTATGGTTTTCACAATATAGTTTATATTTGCTCAACGTCAAATTGGATCTTTGTGTCTCGACCTGCTCTACAAATATACTTTTTATTAATTCACTACAATTCATCGAATGTTACTTGAAACATTTTAAAAAGCAGGTTAAAGAAGAAATACTTAATTCATTTTCTATCTCTCCTCGCAAAAATTTGAATATTTTGTATAAGCTGAGTAGTATTATTTACAATTATACACAAAATCCAGAACCCAAAAAAATCTGAAAAACTTGAAACGTAATCAACAAGTCAAAAGACCAAAAAAGACTTGTATAAATTATACTATGTTTTCTATAGAAAGTGAATAAAACTTCCAGTTTGATTGTACTGACAAAATATAGACAAACTATAGTGGGGTTTATTGTTTTTATAATACTTATAAGATAAAATTAAAACACGTTTCCGGACTGGTGCATGTCAGATTGAATTTTACGGTTTATTAAAATTGCATGGAAAGCTTACAAAAGTGTACAGATAATTAAATAATTGCTTACAAAAAACCATACATAATCGAGACTCTAATGTGCGTTTGTGGAATCAAAAAAATGTCTTACATTTCAATCAAGATATAGAAGCGAATATGGAATCGGACAGTAAACCATCAGAAATCCCAAAACTACGAAGGACCGTTATTGGATCCAGCAAATACAGCAAGATACCTCGCGAAGAAGGTCGGACCAATATGTTTACATCGGAAAAGGTCTCGCTGCGTTCAACTTCATCAGTTTCTGACTCAAGACAGGAAGTAATATCATCTAGTTATAGTGCATCTACAAGCCTCACTCAACCACATTCTGATGTCAAGAAACCTCCTAATTCATGGCAAGTAGTGAATTTCAAAAAAGAAAAACTTCATTTGAACCATTAGGAATAGATGTCAAAATTCAAAACAGATTTTCGGCCCTTTCAACAATAGAAACAGCTAATGATGACATCTCAGTTAAACCGGCTCCAGTCAGTAAGCCCCCTCCAATATTTATTTACGGAGTTGACGATATTAATGTTATGTCTAATCAATTAAATGAAATAATTCCGCACGATCAATATTTCCTGAGAAGTTTAGCTAACAATACATTTAAAATTCTATGTAATTCTGTCGACCATTTTCGAACTTTATCCAGACATCTAAAAGAAACTAAATGCCGTATATCGTACATATCAATTGAAAGAAGAGAGGCTTATAGGGTTGTTCTTAGAAATGTACACTTTTCAACAAGCACAGATGCAATTAAATTAGAACTATTAAAACAGGGTCATGTCGTACGTAATATCCTAAATATTAGACATAGAATAACAAAAGAACCTCTTAATATGTTTTTTGTTGATCTGGAACCAAATAGAAATAACAAAAATATTTATAACATTTATAAATTATTCAACTGCATAATACGCGTCGAACCACCGAGAAAGTCCAACAACATTATACAATGCACTCGCTGTCAACTCTTTAACCACACCAAAAAATACTGCAATAGACCATTTGCTTGCCTAAAATGCGGAGACAATCATAATACTAATGCTTGTACCAAAGATCCGAATGCTCCGGCATGTTGTTATTTTTGCGACGGTGCTCATCCAGCTAATTATCGCGGTTGCTCATACTTCCAAAAAATTAAAGAACAAAGAAACAAAACTCCAGTAAATCAATCAGTCATAAATCCAAATCCAAATAACCAAAATTTTAAAAATTCTAATAATTCTAATTCTAATAATAAAATAAACAACATTTCTCCGGCCTTAAATCCAACAATTCAAAATTCATCCTATGCAGACATTGCAAAAAACAATTACTCTGCTTCTTCTAATCATTCACCTTCAAATCCCGATTCTGATTCTCTAGCAACACTTATTTTAGAATTTAAAAATATCTTCAATCAGCTTTTGCAACAGAACACCATAATAATAAATATGTTATCCACGTTAGTCAACAACAAAAGCAATGGCAAAAATAATTAAATTGCTGAATGGAATGCCAACGGTTTAATACCTCACAAAAATGAAGTAGAATGTTTTTTAAAGTTAAACTTAATAGATATCTTATTAATCTCAGAAACTCACTTCACTGAAAAAAACTACTTTAAAATTTATAACTACACTACTTATAATTCAAATCACCCAAGTGGCAGGGCTCGCGGCGGTTCGGCTATATTAATCAAAAATAATATAAAGCATTTTGTTCTACCAAATATTTCTGATGATTTTCTACAAGCAACTCAAATTTCTGTTGAAACAAATTTATATAATTTTTGTGTTTCTGCTGTTTATTGTCCACCAAGATTCAAAATTTCTTGTGCTCAGTTTTCTTCTTTTTTCTCTCTCAATTAGGTAATAAATTTATCATTGGTGGTGACTAGTGATGTGCCAAGTCGAATCAAGTGATTCGAATCATTCGAATCAAGCCTTTAACGACTTGATTCGAATCAGATTTTACTTGATTCGAATCAACTCGTATCAAGCCGCGAAATATTTACTGTGTACATGTATGAACACAAATTTTCATAAATATAAAAAAAAGTTTTAATTTAATTCAATATTATAATATAAATAATAATAATAATAAATATAAAAATAATAATAATAAATATAAAAAATAAATCTTGAATTAAATCATGCGAGTCACCCGCCTTTAATACGCTTAAATGTATCACCCGACTCCAATTTATATAACTTTAACCGCATTCAAGTCGATATGAGTTCCTATGACTCAAACCGACTTATCCCGACTTCAAGTCGTTATGAATTGATTCGAGTTCCTATGACTCAAACCGACTTATCCCGACTTCAAGTCGTTATGAATTGATTCGAGTTCCTACGACTCAAACCGACTTATCCCGACTTCAAGTCGTTATGAATTGATTCGAGTTCCTATGACTCAAACCGACTCATCCCGACTTCAAGTCGGTATGAATTTATCCGAGTTCCTCAAACTGAATCATTCCGGCTTGAGTTCGAAACATGTGGCCGTGTTTTAGCGTATCGACTTATGGAGATGCAGTGCGTATGGGTCTTGAGTGTTTGTTTATTTTTGACTAAGCGCTGAGAGCAAATTTGTTCATGAAATATCAAAAACTCATTTAGATAATAAATACGCGATTTAGATTTTAATTATTATCAAAATAAACTACACAACGAGTTTTATACACATACAAAATTATTATATTTTAATTATGCAAGTAATGGCAAATTCACACAAATGAAATAATATCAATCTTTACAGTAGTGCAGCGATTTCCAACCTGTGGGGCGCGCCCCCCTGGTGGGGCGCGGTGCCGTCCCAGGGGGGGCGCGAAGCTCTTTCAAAAATATGGTTGTTAAATGCTGAGTAAGTGTCAAAAACAAATCAGCAAAATGTATGCAAGTTATCTACAATTTTCGCTGCAATTTTGTCAGGACAAATGTAAAAGCATGAATATACTATACTTTTGGTGCATTCAAAATATTTCGTTTTTGCGTTTGTAGTTGAGTGAGCTGTAGGCCTATAAACAAAAGATAAACACTCGGATCATATCGAATATTCACGTGCTTACTCGAGACTAACTTAAGTAAATAAACAAATGCATCCTTTTTATTCTGTTATCTATAAATCGAATTAGTTCATTAGTTGTGCTGGAGATACACGCGTTGATATATAGAAAAAATAATTTCTAAATTATAATTGAGTTAAAATTTATAGCTTTAGTTTTAGCACATTATTAGCCAGGAATTATTGTGAAAAGTAGTGAAAAAGTGATTTTCTTTGATTTGTTATAAAAACCGTTTGTAATGGATAAATACGTGACTGGGTTGAAAAGAAAATTTAATGAAGCAGAAGAAGAGGGTGGTGAAAATAATGGAAATGTTTCTTCACAAAATAGTAAAACTAAACATAGAAAATATGATCCAATGTACTTATCATTGGGATTTACGTATAAGATCATTAATGGTCAAGAACGACCAATGTGTTTGCTGTGTATGAATACTTTGGCCTCAGATAGCATGAAACCAAGTAAATTAAAACGACATCTGGAAAAAGTGCACGCCGATCATGTTGGCAAAACAAAAGAATTTTTCCAAAGAAAATTAGATAACTTAAATAAACAGAAAGAATCGTTTTCAAAAGCTTTGTCTGTATCACAAAGAGCGTTACTTGCGTCATACAAAGTTTCGTATAGAATTGCTAAATGCAAAAAACCCCATTCAATAGGAGAAACTTTAGTGCTACCAGCAGCTATTGACATAATAGCTACGATGTTTGGTGAATCATATGCTGATCAAATTAAAAGCATTCCGCTGGCAGATAATACGGTGGGAAGACGGATATCAGATATATCTGATGATCTTTGCGATCAGTTGATAGAAAAAATTAAATTATCTTCTTTCGCGTTGCAAGTAGATGAGGCTACCGATGTTGCTAAGGATGCACACTTAATAACATATATAAGATATGTTATGGAAAATGATATTAGAGAAGAGTTGTTATTCTGTAAGACAATTGAAGGCAAAGCTACGGCGAGTGAAATTTTTAATATGATTGATAACTTTTTTTTTGAAAATGGTATTTTATGGGAGAACTGTGTTGGACTGTGCACTGATGGAGCTCCATCTATGGCAGGAAAAAATGCTGGTCTGCAGGCCCTAGTTCGAAAAGTGGCTCCTCGTGCAGTTTGGACGCATTGTATGATTCATAGGCAATCTCTTGTTGCAAGAAATATGGGTGAAGAATTACTTGAAGTATTTGAAATTATAATAAAAGTTGTTAATTTTATCAAAAATAGTCCATTAAGAGAAAGGCTTTTTGGAAAATTGTGTGATGACATGGGCTCAGAATACAAAGCACTACTTTATTATTGTGAAGCACGTTGGCTTTCTCGTGCTAAAGTACTTCAAAGGGTGTTTGAGCTCAAAAAAGAAATTGCCATTTTTCTTGCTGATAATAAAAGAGATGAAGCAGACATATTTTATGACACGAAGTTTCTCGCAAAATTTGCGTATCTAGTTGACATCTTTAAAAGACTAAGTGATTTAAATAAATCAATGCAAGGAACTCAAATTCATGCTTTTGTTCAAAAGGACAAGATTACGGCGTTTATGAAAAAAATAGAGCTGTGGATAGCTAGTATGAAAAGTAATAACTTTGATATGTTTCCTTCTTTTAAAACTACATGTGTTAATGATGATGAAATAGAAGCAAGTAAAGATCTTATTATCAATCATATGACTAGTTTAAGGAACCAATTTGCGCATTACTTCAAAGATCTAGATATGTTCAAATACGAATGGATTAGAAATCCATTTGTTATTGATAAATATGATAATTTTGGACTTCCAACGGCAGAGCAGGAAATGATAATTGATTTATCTAGTGATAGCACATTGAAGCAGATGTTTCAGGACGAAAAGAATATTGTTAAGTTTTGGTTACAAGTAAAGGACGATTTTCCAACTTTGACAAATAAAGCCTTAGAAATTTTATTACCATTTGTGACATCCTACTTATGTGAAACTGGTTTTTCTGCAGTAGCAGTATTAAAAACAAAGTACCGATCTCGTTTAGTGATAGAAAAGGAACTGAGAACAGCGATTTCTACAATGGAGCCGCGGTTTGAGAAAATTTGTGCTGAAAAACAAGCTCAACCGTCGCATTAATTTTTTAATATTGTGTGAAATATTATATCATTTGTTTTTATTAAATTTAAAATTATTTTTTTCCTATAATCCATAGTTATGTTTGTATGTATATTTTTGTATGTATTTTTGTATGTATATTTTGTATGTTTATTTTTGTATGTATGTATATTGTGCATTATTTGGTACGAGATTAATAAATCATAATTTCAATTAAGTATATTTAAATTAAATTGTTAAAAAATTTAGGGGGGGGCGCAATATTTTTTTCTTTCAAAAGGGGGGCGCAAGGAAAAAAAGGTTGGAAACCGCTGCAGTAGTGGATTGAATTTTAAGTCATTCGTAAGACGTTAGATTCAGCCCCTGTTTAGATTAGATCTAAACAATTAATAATATACACATGCATTCGTTCAACGTAAGATTAGAATATTGTTTTATATGCTTTAGTGATAGAGAAGTGTTTGGTTATATTTTACTGTACATTCACTTGAAAGATTAGTTATATTTGTAGCTAGTTTATTATTATATATATAATATAAATGTATTCATCTCTGCACTTTTTGGAATTAATTGCTTACTAAATTAATTATTTCACTTATAAAATAATTAAAATGATATTTCTTCCCTTAAATTATAATTGTTCATATATGAACATGATTCGAATTGATTCGAATCATGATTCGAATCAGGTTTTTTTCTGATTCGAATCACTCGAATCAGGAAATTTTCGAGTCGGCACATCACTAGTGGTGACTTTAATTGTAAACATATTGCCTGGGGTTCTAGACTGACTACAGCCAAAGGAAAGATTCTTCATGCAGCCATAGGGCAAAATAACCTCTCTTTTATTTCAACTTGCAGTCCAACTTATTGGCCTTCTGACCCTACTAAAGTTCCAGACCTTTTAGATTTTTTTATTGTGAAAGGTATTGATCTTTCAAATCTCAATATTGAATCTGGTTACGATCTCTCTTCAGATCATTCTCCAATACTTGTGACGTTTAGCACATTTCCTACTCCAGTTATCAACAATCATATTCTACACAACAATCTTTCTAACTGGATTCAATTCAAATCCATACTTGATTCAAAATTATTTGCAAAATCTAGGCCTACAAGCGTTATTGATATAGAAAATAATATAGATTATTTTTCTGAGATTGTACGTGAAACAACCAAGCAGATCACCCCGAACATTAATCCAAGAAATGATAATCTAATAATTCCGCAAGAGATTAAGAAGCTAATTGCAGAGAAACGAAGAGCAAGACGTACCTGGCAACATTCTCATCTACCAACGGATAAGACATCGCTTAATCATCTCAATAACACGCTGAGGAAAAAATGAAAGAATGGAAGAATTGTACATTCAGGTCGTATATATTGCAGCTAAATAGGTACGATAATTCTAAGCTAAATGGAAACCAATCAGAAACAAAAGTAAACCCCTACAACAAAACCCTCCTCTGAAAATAACCAACCAAAACGGATTCATTTGGGCCAAAAGCAACGAAGAAAAAGCGGAGGCATTTGCTGATCATCTAAGTAGCATTTTTAGCGCTCGAAATATTTCCCAGAATAATTGAATTAATAATTTCGTAAATCAACCCATACATTCTACACCGTTAGGACATTTTTCACCAAATGATGTCTTATGTGAAATAAAAGGATATAAAAATAGATCTTCGCCGGTATGGATAAAATTACTCCAAAGATGTTAAAAGAATTGCCTACAAAAGGTATTTTATATATAACAAATATTTTCAACGCCATACTTCAATACAATTATTGGCCCACAGCGTGGAAGACTGCAGAAATTATTATGATCGCTAAACCAAACAAAAACCATCACACTGCTAGTTCATACCGTCCTATCAGTCTTTTATCGATATTATCGAAAATTTTAGAAAGACTTTTGTTGCAGAGATTGTCAGAAGATCATCCGAATGATAGTTGGATTCCTCACCATCAGTTTGGCTTCAGAAAAAATCACTCTACAATTCAACAATGCAACAGAACGGTGTCTCGTATTCTTGAAGCCATGAATAGAAAGGAACACAGTGTAGCCGTATTCTTAGATGTCAGTCAGGCTTTTGATAAGGTTTGGCACTCAGGACTCCTATATAAAATCAAAACAACTTTTCCAAACTACTTCAATATCTTAAGCTCATATTTGCTTAATAGAAAATTTAGAATCAAAATTAAAGATGTGACTTCGAGCATCAGAAATATAGAATGCGGGGTACCACAGGGCAGTGTGCTAAGCCCTGTACTTTATCTTCTTTTCACAAACGATATGCCCACAGATCTTCTAACCATATGCACTTACGCCGATGACATAGCAATTTTTTCATGCAATTCCGATATTAGAACAGCAACTTTCAGTTACAAAATATTTATCTAGTCTCGAAAAATGGTTTTTAGATTGGAATATCAAAATCAATATCGAAAAATCTCAGCACATAATTGTTTCTCTAAAACATCACAACAGTCCACCTATCATCATGAACAATTCAATAATTCCACTATGCAATTCTGTTAAATATTTAGGCATGCACATTGATTCGAAATTGACATGGAGAACGCACATTGAATATAAAAAGAAACAAATCCAACTGAAAATAAAAGATTTTTACTGGCTTTTTGGGAGGAAATCTGAAATCTCTCTCGATAACAAGGTACTTTTGTATAAAACAATCATAGTGCCTATTTGGACTTATGGAATCGAACTATGGGGTTGCTCATGCAAATCTAACATAAACATCATTCAAAGGTGCCAGAATAAAATTCTGCGTATCCTTACTAATGCGCCTTGGTATATTTCGAATTTTTGCCTACATAAGGATTTGAAAATCTCAACAGTCAACGAAATGATCAAGATTAGAAGTTCATCTTTCAACAATAAATTAATCCAGCATACAAATCCTACAATTCAAGCGATTCACAGACCGATAAGAAGATTGAGCAAGAAATGGCCCTCCGATCTACCAAACACCTAGTCCAATGTCTGCACGCGTCCTGACGTAGTACGCGGCATACATCATCACGTCATCTTTCATTTATGTTATTATTTTTGTATTACTGTTTTAATTTAATTTTTATTTCAACTTTTTTCATTTTATATTCAATGTATTGCATTTTTTGTTTTTTTTTGTATTTTTTTTTGCTCATATCAATTTTGTAAATAAGACATTATAGTCTTGATTAACAAAAATAAATTGTAAAAAAAAAAAAAAAAAAAAAAAATGTTCGTAAATAATTTTCTCGTCAGCAAAGTTTATTTTATTCGTTGATAAATTGCTCGTCAGTAGAGTCCTTTTTTATCTTCCAGGTTGATAGATAATTTTGTCAATAGAGTTCCTTTTTATTTTTTTTATAGATAGTTTGCTCGTCAATAGAGTCCATTTTCCATATTTTACGTTGATAATTAATTTGCTCGCCAGTAGAGTCCTTTTTATCTTTTAGGTTGATAAATTATTTGCTCGTCAGTAGAGTTCCTTTTAATTATATGAGTTTCTAATTGAATTGATTGTCATTAGAGTCCCTTTTAATTTTACAGGTTTTTTATTAACTTGCTCGTCAGTAGAGTCCCTTTTAATCTTATATGTTTCTAATTAATTTGCTCGTCAGTAGAGTCCTTTTTTATCTTATATGTTTCTAATTAATTTGCTCGTCAGTAGAGTCCCTTTTTATCTTATATATTTCTAATTAATTTGCTTGTCAGTAAAGTCCTCTTTTGACCTTCAATGAATGAAAGAACAGACCTTCAATTTTGATGATTAATTTGTTTATCAGTACATTTCTATTTTTGAAATTCAAGTCCAAATTTACTTTGCTCGTCAGTAGAGTCCCTTTTAATTATGAGTTTCTAGTTAATTTGCGTGTCAGTAGAGTCCTTTTTTTCCTTATATGAGTTTCTAATTAATTTGCTTGTCAGTTAAACCCATTATTACTTTGTTTGTCAGTAGAGTCCCTTTTAATCTTATATGTTTTTAATATAAGATAATCTTATAATATAATCTTATATGTTTCTATTCTATCGAGTAGAGCCCTCTTTTGACTTTGTTAATTAATTTGCTCGTCAGTAGAGTCCTTTTTTATCTTCAACTTTGCTAAATAATTTGCTCATCAGTGCAGTCCTTTTTTTAATATTCAAGTCAAATTTTACTTTGTTGTCGACAGAGTCCTCTTTTGACCTTCAACTTTGCTAATAAATTTGCTTGTAAGTAGAGTCCACTTTTTATCTTGGTTGTTTTATGCTGCCTCTCGCAGTTTCCTGTTTTTTTTTTAAACTACTCATGAATGGATTGGATTTCGTTCTAAGATAACTTGAGTCATCAATATCAATAGAACAAGATTTAATACTGAATTTTGTGAGCTGTCACTCATAAAATTAAGAAAAGGACTATACTGACAAGCAAGTTCAATAGCCGCGTAAAAAATAAAAAAAGGATTTTACTGACGAGCAAATTAATAGATGTTATATTTAAAGAATTAGATAATATCAAAAGGACCATGAAAAAATTATTTATAAACTCTAAGTTTAAGAATTGGGTAATAGAGCTTTTGTGCTTCGACTTTCCAGTCCCTGACTATCAAACTAGTCGTGTATAGTCATCAATAAATGAAAAAAAAAATTGCCAGTTCTCGAAAGTTGAGTTTCAGTCTACTTCAAAATAGCAATTGAAAATAGACTAGTCCTCCGAGCATATGAGAAAATTATTCTGTATATCTCTTCATATATTTGCTATATACATACATATATGTATATATCAATTTTTCATCCCTCTAACCGTCGTCGAATAGGGGTTGAAATGTCAAATGGGGTAGAGCTTTTGTGTTGTGTTGCGAATAGACAGAACTCGTTCTACTTATTATATAATACAATGAATAAGAGAAGTGGTAAGTAAGTGGTACAAATTCATCACTAAATAGTTGACACTTGAAAACATTTCTGGTAGAAACCCAATCAGTTGTTAATAACATTAATTTGTATTTCAAAAGCGATTTTGAAGTATACCAGTTGCTGTATGGCAAGATGATATTAGAGGAAATTTTAGATTATTTAGTTCTAAACAATTTTGTCTAAAACATTATTTGTATTAATCAAATGGTTTAGGAGTTATAAGAGATTTAATAAACAAATGCACAAGCGAGTCGAGTCGATGTTCAATCGAAGGTGCTTTATACTATATACAGTACAGTGGGTCAAAATGTTCCAAAAAGTGAAAATGCATGTTCGGTATCAAATGAAAGGTCTCGTCGAGTACTTTACGAATATCATAGTTACAAACCCTAAAAACCAATAGGGTTCCGTACCCTATAATTTTTCTTAAATTTAACTTAATACCCGAATTTGTTGCAATATTAAAGTATACCGAATTGTCGTACAGCATTATAGTGTTCGACAATATTTTAGATCATTTAATTTTGAACAAATTTGCCTAATTCATCATTCATATTGAACAAATGGTTCAAGAGTTATAAGAGGTTTAAGAAATAAATGCACAAGCGAGTCGAGTCGATGTCGATTCGTATTTCTCCGTACTATATATACTATACTATATATAGTACAGTGGGTCAAAAAGTCTTCATATGGTGAAAATACATGTGGGGTATCAAATGAAAGGTCTCGACGAGCACATTACGAATATCATACTTATTAATCTTAAAAATCATTTGGGTTCCGTACCCTTTACACTTCAGTATAGCCTAAGAGTAAAATTCTATTTAATTTACAATTGCATATATATATATATATATATATATATATATATATACAATTGTACAAATTTCATCCTGTGCATAGTGAGTTAGAAAATAATTTTTTCCCGAGACAATTGCGGAAAAATCAACTCTATGCATTTAAAGTGCATCTTCATCTAAACACGTTTCGCAATTTTGCGCATTTTATAAAATTTGCATACACACTATGCTCTAAGACGATTGTATTATATGAATGCATTTGGCACGGAGACAAAATAAAAAAAAACAACTCCGAATTTTAATTTTGATTGAGTTTTATTTTTTGAACCGAGTCGAACGCCCGCAGGTTATTTATATGGAAATTGATGAAAATTTGTTCTAATGGATTTTTATTATAAAACCATTTGATAAACGCTTAATCCGATTTATATGTATGTATATATATCTTCTATATATATAAAAATAAGTCGGGTTTTCCTTCCTGACGAAATAACTCCAGAACGCACGAACCGATTTTGACAATTTTGCATTCGTTGGAAAGGTCTCGGGCTCCGCAAGGTTCATAGCTAAGAAAATTAGTGGTGCATGGCATCGTGCCCAAATGCAAATTGCTGAAACTTCACGCACCGTAATTAAAAATTTGAATAATGACATTAGTGAGAATTATCAGAATTATGCTTGGTTAAGTCAACGGCAATTCTTGCCGCAAAGAATAATGATGTACACGCACTGAATTTTACCATACAATCAAAAATTGCTGGCGATTTGGTGACATACCAATGATTCTGACTGGTCTTCCGTTGGACTTCAAACGATTGCAATTTCCAGTTGGCCTTGCGTTCGCAATAACAAGTCGCAAGGCCAATCGCTTAGTGTTTGCAGGATAAATTTCAAATAGATTATTTAGAAAATCATTGTTTTTCACATGGGCAGTTATACGTTGCCTGTTCACGAGTTGGAAAACCATCCGCTTTGTTTGTGTTAACGTCAGACCAAAAAACAAAAAATGTGGTTTACCAAAGAGCACTTCAATGAATCGGATAATTTGCGGATTCACTTTCATTTACTTAGAGAAGTTCAACAAAAAAACACTTCATTTTTGTAATCGAAATAAATTCAATACTGTTGTATAATAAAATCAAATTTTTCCTTTTCAAATATAAAACAAACAAAAAATTTCTTTATCTTTCTCACGAAACCATCTGGTGGCGAAACGGAGTTCGTCGGGTTTGCTAGTATTCATATATATATATATATATATATATATATACAAAGAGATTATCCACACTGACCGCACTTATTAAAATATATTAGCATAAAATAATTGATTTGAAATTGTGTTGCCAAATAGCCATTAATACGTGTGTGTATTTATATATACATGTGTGTATAGGTTAATCAAAGATAGATTGATTCGTAACCGCCGAAAATTAATTTTCAATTTAATGAAAATCTGTATTCACTTCAGTAATTGTATTCATGAAAGCAATTTGTTCGTAATAAGCGCAATTAGCTTATATTGACGTCCAAGTGGCGATTCAGATTCCTGTAATTTATTTATTCATTCATTTATTTATTTATTTTAAATATATAGCCCACAGATTTCTTCCAAGAGGACTCAAAAATACAATTATTTTACATAATGAATAACAATTAAAATATATACAAAATTACAATATATAGTTATTAACATAAAATGCTTAACATAAAATTAGATATAATGCAGAATGTAACAATATTATTTATTTACAGAATTAGATAAAATAATGAGATATTTGAAAAGAAAATAAACATAACATAATTGGTGGACTTGTATCATTGTCCTGTGGTACTCCTGTTTGCTATCTTACTTTTTTTTATTTTTATAGAAGTAATAAATCTGAGTGTCGAATATTTCATTAGACAATGCAAAATTTGTTTTGACCCCATTTTTAGAGTATACCGAGTTGTTGTAGGATGTTGTTATGTTAGACAATATTTTATATTTTTTAATTTTGAACAAATATGCCGAATACATGATTTAAATTAGTCGATTGGTTCAAACGTTACAAGAGATACAATACATAAATGCACCCGTGCTGATTGCATCGTACTGTATATAGTACAGCGGGTCAAAAGGCCCAAAATGACGTCATATGGTAATAATGCATGTGGGGTATCAAATGAAAGGTCTCGATGGGCACTTTACGTATATCATATTTAAGGACCCTAAAAAACGATATGGTTCCGTACCCTTCATATTTAATTAGAAAGTATGACATTTTTTTTTTTTTGCAAAATTAAAGTATATCGAGTTACCCCAGACAATAATGATGTTAGACAGTATTATAGATTATTTAAGTTTGAAGATCTAATAAATAAATGCACAAGCGAGTCGAGTCGATGCCGATTCGAATTGTTTCGTACTATATACAGTACAGTGGGTCAAAATGTTCCAAAAAGTAAAAATGCATGTTGGGTATCAAATGAAAGGTCTCGACGAGTATTTTACGAATATCATACTTATATACCATAAAAACCAAACGGGTTCAGTACTCTCACAATTAACCAGAATGAAGCTGTCATTATTCATTTAGTTGCTGTATTAAATTATACTAAGTTACTATATTGTACTATAATGTTAGACAATAATTTAGATAATTCAATTTTGAACATATTTTCCGAATACAACATCCAAATCAATTTAATAGTTTGAAAGTTACAGGAGATATAACAAATAATTGCACAAACGAGTCGACTCGATGTCAATTCGAATCCCTTCGTACTATATACAGTACGGTGGGTCAAAATGTTCCAAAATGTAAAAATGCATGTTGGGTATCAAATGAAAGGTCTCGACAAGCACTTTACGAATATCATACTAACATATATTAAAAATCTTTGCTTGTCAGTAGAGTCCTTTTTGATTTTTGTCTTTTGTTACATATTAATTGTAATATTACACTTTGTAATTTTTTTTATTTCAGGCATTAATAAATTTAATATCAAATCTTACAGTGGATACAAATTGATTCTGTTTATTGATAAAGTCTTATTTTGTTTTAAAACAATGAAATAACTATTTTGTTGTTAAGCAATAATTATAATATAATTTTCAATATTAACATTTTTTTTATTTGATTTTTGTACAATAATAAATTAATAATATTATTTTTTGTTGTAGAAGAGAGATAATTGTGCTCAACAGTATAGTATCTTATTTAAATTCACGTCTAGATTTATTTCGGTTGTCAGGTGTCTTGTAGATTATTTAATTTTATACATATTCTCTGAATACTTTATTCATATTATTCGACTAGTTTAAAAGTTACAAGAGATATAACAAATAAATGCACAAACGAGTCGAGTCGATGTCGATTCGAATTGTTTTGTTGTACTATACACAGTACAGTGGGTCAAAATGTTCCAAATAGTAAAAATGCATGTTGAGTATCAAATGAAAGGTCTCAATGAGCACTTTACGAATATAATAGTAATTGACTCCTAAAATCAATAGGGTTCCGTACCCTTAACAATTAACTATAAACTAAAACAAATTCCAAATTTTAAGGGCTATTTTAAAGAATACCAAGTTACTGTATGATGTTATGATAATATACAATATTCTAGATTATTTAATTTTGAACAATTTTGCCAAACACAGCATCCATATTAAACGAATGCTTTTAAAGTTATAAGAGTTTTAAGAAATAAATGCACGAACGAGTCGAGTCGATGTCCAATCGAAGTTGCTTCGTATTCAGTAGCGTAACTAGACCCTGCGGGGCTCAAGACGAAGTCTTCCGATGGGGCCCTGTAGTGGTACAAAAATTTTAATTTATCTAATTTTGTTTAAACGTTAATAGTCATTTACACGCTTTTTACTGTAATTAATTTTATTGATTAAGTAGTAACATTTGATCTTTATGAAAATTTATGATTTAAACAATACCCGTGATTGAAAACAGTATTGAAAAGTATTCATTTTCTTGGAAATCCAATTCGTTTCAATACCTTTTGAATTTTTTTTAACCAAGATGAAGACATTTGTCATCTAGCTCCTTCTTGAAGAAACAATAGTTAACTCTGCACCGATTCAAAATCAAATGAAAATGAAATGTTAACTTTAATAAGCTATTTAGTAAATAAAATCTTTTCTTACTGCTTTCAGTTGCGTAAAAGTGTCTATTCCGAAGAATTTCCTATTCCGCCTTTGAAATTTGATCGAAAACTATATTTTCCTGGCAAATGGTTCAGAATCTGAATGAACGTTTTTTTATGGTACTAATCTATTAACTAATGATTTTAAAATTTGTTTTGTCTGAATTTTTAATATGTTTTTTTTTTTAAACCAGTGGATATATTCTAAAACGAATAAATATCATTTTGTTTAGAACTTAGTTGAAATTAGGCTTGCAACAAATAGTATAATCAGCAATATACCGATCATAATAAATAAAATTAAGAAAGAGTCTTGTCGGAGTCCACATGTCAGAAGTATAATCTGCTTCTGAAGGTAAACTTTAAATTTTCAAAATCAAAAATAATGTTTGTATTTTCTGCGATAAAAAACCTAAGGTAGCTCTTTATTTAGTAATGGCTTAGATTGAATATAATAAATAACTTTATTGTATATACATACAACTCATGCACGTAGCCGTTAAATGATTAATATTAAATGACATTTATATAACAATAATGTATTCTTTGAATATTGAGCAGGAGCGTTGCTACCGCCTTATCAGCCGTATTAAAAATACGGGCCTCCGGGCCAGGGGTACCAAAGAGCGTAAGCTGAAATTGATGAAAAATCTAAAGCAAATCAATGATTTATAAAAAATTAAATAACTTGGACGTAGTTATCGAGCGGTATTGAACTTCAACTTGTAAGCTAATGCTTTAAGAGAATTTATTTCTGCTGCAATATATTTAAAAAAGAATTTAAAACTTTGTATGTACTCCACGAATTCGATGATATTCCAAATTAAAACTGAAAAAAAATACGTAATAACTTTAGGACAGAAATGTTTACTAGACCAGTCTCTATATTGTTCCTAGAGACAGAAACTTTAGAAAATCTAAAGATCACTTAGTAATTCAAAAATATAAAATATAAGTTCCAAATGAAATGAAATTTATGTACAAAGTAAGAGTGTATTTCTGAGTCCGCGGTTTTTTGGGCCGGGGCCCCCTTAGGCCGGGGGCCCGTGGTATTTTGCCACCCACGCCACCCTATAGTTACGCCACTGTTCGTATTATATACAGTACAGTGGGTCAAAATGTTCCAAAAAGTAAAAATGCATGTTGGGTATCAAATGAAAAGTCTCGACGAGCACTTTACAAAATTCATACTTATAGACATTAAAAACCAATAAGTTTTCGGAACTTTTACAATTAACTAGAAACTAAAACAAGTTTCAAATTTCAAGCGCTATTTTAAAGAATATCAAGTAACTGTAGGATGTTATAATATTAGACAATATTCTAGATTATTCAATTTTATGTAATTTTGCCGAATACATCAACAATATTGAACGAATGGTTTTGAAGTTACAAGATATTTAACAATTAAATGCGCAAGCGAGTCGAGTTGATATCGATTCGAATGATTTCGTACTGTATACAGTACAGTGGGTCAAATTGTTCCAAAAAGTAAAAATGCATGTAGGGTATCAAATGAAAGGTCTCGACGAGCACTTTACAAATATCATAGTTAAAGACCTTAAGAACCAATAAGGTTCCGTACCTTTTAATTTTTCCTTAAATCAAATGAATATTTTTCTTTACTTTGCAATAATACAATATCAAGTAAATTTAAATTTGAGCTAATTGAAAATTTAAAATTTAGCTGCATAATCCTTAAAACCAGGCATAATTGGCTTCAATATTTAAAAATTGTCAAAATGACAATTGAATATTCAATAATTGTCAAAATAACACATTTTTTTTTTAACAGGAAAAATTTAATGGAAAACTTAAATATTTCATAATATTAAACTTGTGCTTTCGTATTCTGAAAATTAACCACAAATCTAGTTTTTGGAGAACAAATGTCTTGAATTAAAAAAAAACTGGGTTAGACTATCATTGCATTAATAATCAATAATTAACTATTACTTAAGTAATAGAAAGAACTCTAATATAAGTGTATTATTAATAAAAATTAATATATTATCAACTACAATATATTATACACTTTGACTTTTATGTTATTTCTAAATTTATATCTGTCTAAATCAGTGGTGTAAAATTATTCGAATAGAAGAATATTCGATTTTGCAAACTGAATAATAAATTTTTATGACGACTCGCGAACACTTGTCGGCGAATAAAACTAGTTTTCCGCTTTTCTTACTCGGGAAATAAATAAATCGACGAGGAAAACGATTTTCTTGGGAAAATATTGAAATATTGACATTTGTATATATATATATATATATATATATATATCTTCTTATATATAAAAATGGAGCTCTCTTTCAAATGTCCGAATAAAACTCGAAAACGGCTGAATCGATTTGGCCAGTCTTAGTCTTGAAAAATTCGTGCCAATCCAGAGAAAGTCCAAAAGGTGAGAAATTATTTCAAATCCGCGTAGAAACTTTACATTTTTAATTTGAAAATTTTTGTTGAAGCGTAATTTGAATAAAACAATGGACGGTGGCAATTACATGAAATGTCAAACGCTTTTGACAGATGATGTTCAATTACGTTTAATAGGATGTTTTACGCGAATATTATTTAATTATGATAAATTTGTAGTAAGTAGTTTTGTTTGTAGTTTTATTTATATACAAAAACGTTAGTAAACGGGTCGCAAGTGTTACTAGAGACTCAAAATATCAACTTTTTTGAAATGAAAATGCACTTTTTGGCATATTTTTTTCAAACACGGTGCTCTGAAAGATCTCATTTGTATAATTATATACTCATTTTCTAGGTTATATTATTTTTTATTTATGTTATTTAAATTGAGAACCTAAATTTGGTATCGATCAAATGGACATTTTGTCGAATAACATTTTTCCAGTTATAATTTCCCAGAATTTATCGCAGAATAGATAGTAATATATAAAGGTCCGGGATTAAAAAGGGCCATCACCTATGTGCCAAAAATCAGTAAAGTTAAGCATTGTTTAACAACAATATTTGAAAGTAGAGGAAAAAAGATGTATAGCCAGCTACAAACTTGATTTGAAAACGATAATCTTTGAAATGGGGGAGATAAACGGTAATCTTTGAAAATCCATAATAAAAGTATTTTCTTCCGTTGGTAGTTTTAGCATTAGTTAAAAATGTAATCATTTTGTAAAATACCTTTAAAATTATAATAAGGCTTTAAACCTTTTGCCACCTGCCCGTTACAAGTCACCCCGCATATAGGATAAAAAGGTCTTGGTAACAAATTTTTGAAAGACGTCAAAAAAGCACATTTCTACAATGATGAAGTAGAAGTCAGTTTACTGAACGTAGTCAGATAATTGTTCGTTTGATATGTGTTATTTGTTGTGATATAATTGTTATGGTTTTCACAATATAGTTTATATTTGCTCAAAGTCAAATTGGACCTTTGTGCCTCGCCCTGCTCTACATATATACTTTTTATTAAATTTACTTTAATTCATCGAATGTAACTTGAAACTTTTTAAAAAGTAGGTCAAAGAAGAAATACTTAATACATTTTTTATCTCTCCTCGCAACAATTTGAAAATTTTGTATAAGCTCAGTAGTATTATTTACAATTATACAAAAAATCCAGAATCCAAAAAGAATCTGAAAAACTTGAAACGTAATTAAGCCGAAAGACCAAAAAAGACACGGATTGGATTATACGATGTTTTTTATGGATTATACGATGTTTTATATATTCTTATATATATATATATATATATATATATATATATATATATAAAACTTGCAGTTTGATTGTATTGACAAAATATAGACAAACTAATGGGGTTTATCGTTTTTATAATACCTAATTGTATACGGCATTCAAACAACACATCCTTATGCACTTAAAGTATTAATATTTTTGATTCTCTAGAAATGGTTTAGAATATACCTTATTTAGCAAAACAACGTTTGCCGGGTCAGCTAGTATATATATATATATATTACAAGAAAAACCGCGCGTTTCCTAAGAAAATATCTTGAACTCTATAATAAAATCGACGTGGAAAATTATTCTAAAACGTTTCGGAGAAATTATTATATAACATCAATTTTGCACCCCAATACATTGTTTTACAGCCAAATTGCTGCAAAAAACGTTTTATTTATAAATATATAAATTAATTTAAACAATCATTTACACTCAAAAAAAAATTAAACATTAAGTTTACATATTAGACATAAACTTTTTCATTCGTGCTTTATCAGAGAGTTTATTAAGTTTGGAGCCAACTTTTTATATGATTTTGTACAAACATTCATAATTGTAAAAATGCCAAACATTAGGCTATTTCATATATTTTCCGATGCCTTCAAAAAAAATTAGCAGCTTAGACCAAAATTTTTGGCAGTTGCACAAATTATCAAACTTTGTCTTGGGTGCTTTTTTTGTATCAACACCTCAGCATTTAGGTTTGTGGCCAATTTTTTTAACATTTTGTATGAACATTAAAAGTTTTAATTAAGCTCGATTTTAGGTTAATTAATACACTCTTACATGCCTTCAAAAAGGTCAAGAGGTTTAGACAAAAATGTTTGGCAATTTAATAAAAATGCAATATTATTTTGGGTACTTTTTTGCTTTATCCATGAGTTTATTAATTTTTGACTCATATTCTGGTGTGATTTTGTATAAACTTGGGCAATTGTGAAAATGCCAAGAATTAGACAATTTTATACATTTTCAGATGCCTTCAAAAAAAATTAGTAGTTTAGACCAAAATTTTTGGCAGTTACACAAAATTTCAAATTTTGTCTTGGTTGCTTTTTTGTATTGGCACTTCAGCATTTAGGTTTGTGGTCAATTTTTTGAAGATTTTGTATGAACATTAACATTTATAATTATACTCGATTTTAGGTAAATTTATATACATTTATATGCCATTAAAAAATTTAGTGGTCTAGATGAAAATTTTTAACAATTTAATAAAAATGCAACTTTGTCTTGGGTACTTTTTTTGTACTTTTCTTGCTTTATCCATGAGTTTATTAATGTTGGACTCAAATTTCGGTATGATTTTGTATAAACATTAACAATTCTAAAAATGCCAAATTTTTGATAAATGTAAATACTTTCAGTTTACGTTAAAAAAATTATTGCTTTAGACTAAAATTTTTGGAATTTTCATAAAGTTTGAAACTTTGTCCTGGGTACTTTTGTTGTATTGGCACCTTAGCATTGAGATTTGAGGTCAATTTTTTAAAGATTTTGTATGAAAACTGAAAATTTTAATTATACCAAATTTAGATAAATTAATATACTTTCAGATGCGCTTCAAAAAAATTAGTGGTTTGCACGAAGAATTTTGGTAAATGCAGCAAAACCCTGGACTGTGTACTTTTTGTGTATTGGCGCTTCAGGCAGTTTTCTCAGGTAGGAAATCAAAATTTGTTATGATTTTGTATAAACATTGACAAGAATAAACACGCAAAGAAATCGAAAAATTTATATACTTTTGTTTGGCGTTGAAAAAAATCGAGGGTTTAGACGAAAATTTTTGGCAATTTAAAAAAAAATCGACATGTTGGCCTTGAGTACTTTTTTGTATGTACTGGCGTCTCTGTCAATTTAGGGTTGGAGGTTAAAATTTGTTGTAAGTTTGTATGAACATTATTGATTGTGCAAGTGCTAAAATTTAGATAAATTTACATACTTTCATTTTAAAAAAATCAGTAATTTTGACCAAAATTTTTGGCAAATGCAAAAAATTTTAAACCATGTTTTGGTTGTTTTTTTGTACTTATTGTTTTTGGGATTACTAAGTTTGGAGTCAAATTTGAGTATAATTTTGTATTAGCATTAACAATTATAAATATGTCAAAATTTAGATAAATATTTATATAATTTCAATTGCCAATAAACAATATTAATAGTTAGGACGAAAATTTTTGGCAATTTCAACTTTTTCTTGGGTACTTTTTGCTTTATCTAAGGATTTGATAATTTTGAAGCCAAATTCTTGTTGTTTTTGTATGAACATTCCCAATTATAAGTATACTAAAATTTTAAAAAACAATTAGACTTTCAAATACCTTCAAAAAAAATGTGTTTTGGACAAAAAATTTGGGCAATTGCAAAAAATTTGGGCACTTGCAAAAAATTTAAGACTTTGTTTTGGATACTTTCCTCTTACTTTATCCAAGAGTTTACTACAGTTGATATTTTTTATATAATTTTGTATGAACATTAACAAATATAAATATACCACAATTTAGATGAATTTGTAGGCTTTTATATGCATTTAAAAAAAATTAGTGGTTTGAACAAAAATTTCTGGCATTTGCACACAGATCAAAACTTTGCTTTAACTTTTCTTGTACTGATATCTCACCCTTGAGTTTCGGAGCCATTTTTTTTTTAAATTTTGTATGAACATTAACAAATATAAAAATAACAAAATTTAGACTAATTTATGAAGATTCAGGGGCTTTCAAAAAATTTACTAGTTTGGACCAACATTTTTGGTAATTGCGTAAAACTTGAATCATTGTATCAAATACATGTATCGAACTTCACCCAATCGATTGAGTTTAGGATCTTTTTGTACGAACATTGAGTAAACTAAATAAGTGAAAATTTAGATGAATTTATAAACATTTAGGTCACGTAACAAAATTTTCAAGGCTGTGAACAAAATTTTCGACAAATGTTAAAAGATTAAAAATTTGTACCTCATACCGTAAATGTTTAGTACGTGTATTTGTTGTATCAAATACATACATCGAACTTCGCCCAATCGATTGAGTTTAGGACCAAATTTTTGTACAATTTTGTATGAACATTGAGTAATCTAAAAACTAGAATTTTTAGATGAATCTATCATCATTTAGATAACGTAACAAAATTTTCAAAGTTGTGAACAAAATTTTCGACAAATTTTAAAATATTAAAAATTTGTACCTCATACCGTACATGTATTTGTTGTATCAAATACATGCATCGAACTTCTCTCCAACAATTGAGTTTAGGATAAAATTTTTGCACAATTTTGTATGAACATGGAGTAAACTAAATAATTGAAAATTTAGAGGAATTTATAAACATTTAGATCACGTAACAAAAGTTTCAGGGTTGTGAATAAAATTTTTGACAAATGTTAAAAAATTAAAAATTTGTACCTCATACCGTAAATGTTTAGTACATGTATTTGTTGTATCAAATACATACATCGAACTTCACCCAATCGATTGAGTTTTGGATCAAACATTGAGTAAACTAAATATTTGAGAATTTAGATGAATTTATCATCATTTAGATACCATAACATATGTTTCAGAGTTGAGAACAAAATTTTCGATAAAT
This sequence comes from Ctenocephalides felis, assembly GCF_003426905.1. NCBI lineage: Eukaryota > Metazoa > Arthropoda > Insecta > Siphonaptera > Pulicidae > Ctenocephalides > Ctenocephalides felis. The sequence continues at coordinate 42,192,267 of NW_020539726.1, read as the reverse complement.
TTAAAAAAATTAAAAATTTGTACCTCATACGTATACAAATGTTTGATACACGTATTTGTTATTTTAATCATAACTTTTGAAATATTCAGGGTTTCAAAATAATATTTTAGGAGGTTTTGTACAAAATTAAATGCACTTCAATATTGTCTTATATCAAAAGACCCCACAGCAACTCGGTATGCCTAAAAATTGCAATTGAAATTGATTTTTTTTTTCAAACAAAAAGCGTTTTTTCTCAATTGAATTACCCGTGCGTTTCGTTATAATTTAATCATTTTTGGCCTTTTTTTAGCGGATAAGTTCCATAAAACTTTTCGCACTATCGTTGTGCATTCGTCGTCTATTTTTCCGTCTTGAATATAATAAATTTTCCTGGAAAAAGCAAAGGAAAGCTATAAAATTCTCTCAAAGATATACGATCGACAGGACGGACTGAAGACCGCACCTCTTCCTCAGAGACAATAAAAATATTGATTAATGAATCGCAAAGAAAAACGTGCAAAAACGTGGAAAACGTGAAAATATTTCATTCTGCGATTTATAGAAAATATATAAAATCGGAAGGAAATTGTCTGATGGGATTGTGCACTGAGGGTGAGATTGTAAATAATTGAATCTTAGTTGAAAGTAGCATTTTGCCCTAAGGCAACTTCCTAAAATGCCTAATAATTGTCTTAATCAACCGAAATTGTGATTAAGATATAAAGATAAAATTTTCAACTGATTGTTACGAAAATAAAGTGCTCAAATATCCTAAAATTCTAGATTATTGTTCAAATTTAAATGAATAGACAATGTTTCAAATTTCAAAAAATATTAAAGAAAATAACCCACCCCATCAATTTCACTCGTATTTCACATTTCATATCTATTTGGGTGTTCATCTCGTGTCAGTCAAAGTGTATGATTGCTTTATGATGTATGATGATCATTTTGCTCCAACTTTTCTTTTGGGGATGAAGTGGTGGAACATTGGAGCAGGTTTATTTTGCATACATTATCAGACAGATTAAGTAAGGGTGTGGAGAAAATGAAAGGAACAACCGGTGTGACACTTTCCTTAAGTGATTGATGAAATCGAGCGAGAAATACTCCTTGTGATTATATTAAAAAGAATAACAAGATAAGGGATGAATTATGCATTTGCCTATTGGAGAGTTGCTGGTTAAATGAAGTTGAGACATGTGGTTATTTGTTTGAAGGAAAGTAATAAAACATTTGCAAAAGTTCTTTTTTTTAACTTCCCGTAGGGTAGTTATATTAATGAGCCGAAAATCGAAAATGAAAATTTTTGCATTTCTCGACGTTTTCAAGGTTTCTGAACATTTTTAAGGGTCATACCTCAGAAACTAAATGGGTGTGTGTGTGTGTGTGTTTTGTATGTCCGCATTTTTTCGTCCACGTTTTTGGGCGCACGGATCAACCGATTTGAATGGTTTGAAAAACATTCGATCTCATTTGATGGGGAGATGTGCTGATTAGTTTTTGGAAAAGACAGGTCCAGCCGTTACGGAGATAAAGAGCAAAAAGTGCAGAAAATATAAATCGAGTTTTTGAGAGAACGGAGTATCGGATTTGCATGATCTAAAAACATTTGATTTGTAATGATCAGGAGAAGAGGTGATTAGTTTTAGGCAAAAACAGGTCCCGCCATTTTGGAGATACAGAGCTAAATGTGCAAAAAATGGCAGTTTTTGAGGGAACTAAGCGTCCGATTTGAATGATCTAAAAAAAACTTTCTGCTTGTATTGACAAAACAATTGATTTTGGGAATAAAAAACTATTACATCTTTTTTTTTATTTTCCATAGAATATTTTTGTAATTTGGGATTTAAAATTCAAAAAATGACCCATGCTAAGCACTGTCTAAGCGCCACTATGATACAAATGTTTACCCAAGTGTGTTTAGACTGTTTATGTACTGGAGCACTTTTCCAATTCGAATTTTGTGAAAACTATTGAAAATCGTGAAAATGCCACCAAGATTAGCACAGTATAAGTGAAAATGTCTCACAGAATTATTTGCAAATGCGTTTAGACTGTGACTATACAGGAGCACTTTTTCAATTTTGTGCAAATTAAGGTAACTATTTTTTTTGAAATTGTATTCGAGATGAAATGACGATTGTTATTGTTCTGGAGATAAATTGATTTATGATTTACATTTAGCAAAAATAATGAAAGTTACAGTATTTGTAATGGTATATTTGAAAACGTTTAAAATTTCTCGAATATTTCATTACGGTACGGGAAGTTCCAGCTATTTGTTTTAAGGCACGATGCCATACACACCACTAGTTTAAATTTTTTACACGGATTTATAAACGGCTCTCCCAAAATGTTGGCCAAAAGGATTCTTGCGAGATGATATTAACCATTTTTAACTTTCGGAAGAAAAAATTGATTTTTTCCGTGTAAAATATAAATATAAATGTGTGTAGATGTATCGAAATGTATAACAAGTATTTTTTTTTTTAAAATTAATAAAAATTTGGGTGAAAAATATGTAAAATTTTGTACGAACGTGAAATATTGTGTAACTGATAAAAATATACTGAATTTTACACACTTTTACACATTTGTCACATTTACACACAATTTTACAAACGCATTTAAACGCATTTCACTACGTTTTTACGTTTGCATATAATTCGCCAAAATTTCAGGCAAGTTTTTATTTTTATATAAATCACACATTTTCACACACTTTGACACAAAAATCGACACACTTTAACACACACACATACTGCCACTACAAATAATACTTTTAAAGGGTGGTTAAAATTTCCACAAATTAAGGAATAATTAATAAGTGTTTGACATTAATACAGCACGTGCCTACATTGTTGTGGTCTTCTCGAATTATATATATATATATATATATATATATATATATATGTATATGTATATATATATATATATACTCACTAATCAACCCTCAAGTGTCATAATGTGACCCTTCACCCACCTTGGGTTCCCTTAAGGGTCGCGAATCGAGTTCAATTCAACCCTTCTTACTAATTTCGTTAATGAGGTCAAATAGATGTTATAATTATGTTTCGGCAGATTATTTGCATTTTGGGGCGAAATTAGAAAGTTGTGCGAGAAAGTCGTTAGTAGAAAGTAAGAAAGACGAAAGATAATAACTGGGTGTAAGTGACAGTTTTTAGTAAAAAATCGGTAGCTGTCGAGATGCAGTGGTATAATTTTATAAAGCCAGAAAAAGTGCTAAAATTATGTCGAAACAACTGTCAAGATTAAAAGGGACTCTACTGACGGGCTAACTGAAATAATGTAAAAACAAATACTTTCACAGATGAGTCAGAAACTTACTAGTAATTTCTTATATCTTATATTTCTTATATAATCAACATTCTTCCAATTTTTTTTTGTCCACTTTCGTTCAAAGGTAAATTCAATCTTAAGATGGTGATTACAAAAAGAAAATGAAACTGGGCTGGATTCATATTGCCTAAAATGCAATTGCAAATATAATATGAAGATATCGAAGAGACAATAAGTGTCTTGAGCAAGAAGTATTTTCAATTTTAAGAGTTTTATTTTAATGTCAATGTTTGCTGGTCATTAGAGTCCTTTTTTCAAATTCAAATATAAATTCAGTTTGCTCGTCAATGGAGTTGTAATTTTGTTGAAAATTTGCTATTCAATTTGCTCGTCAGTAGATTCATTTTCTTTCAATTGAAATCTAAAAATCAGTTTGCTCCTCAGTAGAATCCTTTTTTGTTTTCTAGCTTAATAATTTTCTTCGTTAGTAAAATCCACTTTTCAGTTTAAGTCTCAATTTATTTTGCTCGTCAGTAGAATCCAATTTGTATTTTGAATTTATATTTATTCTTTTTTTTGTCATTTAACGATGATATTTAATTTGCTCTAAAGTAGAGTTTCTTCTTTGTCTTTTAAATCAAAATTAAGTTTGCTCGTCAGTAAAGTCTCTTTCTTGGTTTTTCAAGTTGATATTCAATTTACTCGCCAGTATAATCATTTTTTAAACTTTCAGATAGACATTTTTTTTGCTCGTCAGTAGAGTCCTTTTTTATTTACTCTAAGTTGATATTTAATTAGCTCGACATTAGAATCCCGTTTTTATCTTTTAAATCAAAATTAAATTTGCTTGTTATTAGAGTCCCTATTCAAACTTCCAGATCGATATTTAATTCGCTCGTTAGTAGAGTCCCTTTTCAGTTATTCAATGATGATATTCAATATGCTCGTCAGTCAGTAGAGTTTCTTTTTTATTTTCTAAATTGTTCTTAATCCTTCAATTTTTTAATTAATTTGTCAGTAGAGTCCTTTTTATTATCTATTTAGTTAATTTTGTGGCTAGTAGAGTTCTTTTTAAGGCTGCTATTAAATTTGCTAGTTAGTAGAGTCCACTTTTCCTTTAATTTGCTCGTCCTTTATGAGACAAATTAATATTTAATTTGCTTGACGGTAGGGTCCCTCTTAATTATCTTTTAAGTTAATATTTGATTTCTAGAACGATTTGTAATCCAGTTCAGTCTCATTTTTATCTTTTAAGCCTAAAGTTAATTTGCTGATCAGTAGAATCTCTTTTTTAGTTCTTTCAAGTTTGTCAGTCAGGTCCCTTTTTTGTATTTTAAACCAAAATTAAGTTTGCTCGTCAGTAGAGTTCGATTTTTTCTGTCAAGCCAAAATTAAGTTTGCTTGTCAGTAGAGTCCTTTCTTTGTTTTCTGAGTTGATATTTAGTTAGTTTAGTAAAATATTTCAAAATAAAGAAAACATTTGTTTTTCAAAAAGTCCTTTTCTCCAAAAAAAATCTATTTTTTCAAAAATATTAAATTTCTTAAAAATCTAATTTTTTCAAGGTTTAAAATTTTTTTAATCTTTTTAGAAAAAAAAAAGCAATTTCAGTACGGGAAGTTCTAGCAATGTGCCTTAAGGCACGATAAGCCACTAGTTTTTAGATATTACATGTTGATATTTAATTTGCTAATTTCCGTCAGTAGAATCTCCTTTTTTAACTTCTAGTTTGATATTTAGTTTGCTCATCAGTAGAGTCCTGTTTTTAATTTCAATACGCAATTCAGATTCTTCATCAGTACAATTCATTCATCAATAGAGTCTTCACTCTCTCATTTTACCCAGAGTCCTGCTAATCAGTAGAATCCTTTATTGAAACTCTATCCTACTAATAAATTTGCTTGACAGTAGAGTCCCTATTTAAAAAATCTTCATTTCTTATTCAAAAATCACTGCCTTGTCGTCTTAATCCCCTTATATACCACTAGTTGATGTACGAATTCCGATCACGCCCTTTCTCTCAATTTTTATCACTTGCCGAACAGAATCAGTGCCGTCCCTCTAATTTCTCTCTACCGACGTTTCTCATCCATTCCGAGTATCATTCGGTTTTATGTTACAATTTTCGTGTCGACTATTTATATTAAATGTTATTATTATGTTACCGACATAATGTAATTCGCTTCGAGCGGAGGATTACATACTTATTGGTGTAGATATTAAAGCAAAATGCGACTGTGGTGGTGGTGGACGGATATACACGTCACGGTAATAAAACGAGGACGTGGGATGTTTTTGAAAAATCCGACGACGACGACGAGGATTTTATAAAACCGGAAAAAACACTTTTAGTGACTAGAATATTATCTATTAAAAGCTATGTATGTATATATATATATATGGATCAGAAATATGGACTCTCTACGGATCAGAGGTATGGACTATCAACTAAATAGATATTCGAAAAGATTCTATTAAGAGACACATATTACGAATTAGAGGTATGAACTCTGTGTTAATCACAAATAAATAACGGATCAGAAGTATGGACTCCCCAACTGATCAGAGATGCCGATTCTCTTTGGAGATTTTAAATATATTTAACTTACAGATTAAGAAGGGACTCTATTGACGACAAAATTAATTAGAACAAGTCGACCTAAATAACCAAAAACGACTCTATGGCGAGCAAAATAAGACTATCATAGATATTAACTAGCTGTAAGTGGAATTCTGTCTTAAGGCAATTAAGGCATCGTGCCTTAAGGCAAATTGCTGGAACTTCCCGTACCAAAAATTATTATTTTTTTAAATTAAAAATTAAATTCAAAATTAACATTTTTGAAAAAATTTTACTTCAAAAAAATAAGATTTTTGAGAAACTATAAATTGGACAAAAATTACTTTTTTTGAAAAAAAAATTATTATTTTTTTTTTTTTTAATTTTTTTTTTGAAAAAATTTTTTTTCTTTATTTTGACATATTTTGGAAGATCTAAACTTTTTTTCAAAGCAATCGTACTGCTTTAACTGCATAAAGACGAAATATCAAAGCGCGTAAGCGCCGCGTCGCCGTCTAACGCGTAAACATTGGTACGGAACCCATAGGAATGTAAACAAAATTTATACTTATTGTTAAAATCTCTAAAAAATATCTGATAATTTGATGTGCATATGTCTAATGATCATTTTTGACCGCCAAATGGCTTTTTTTTTACTTTTATTGTTATATCTCCGAAACCGCTAGACCTGTTTTCATGAAAATTTGATCAGTTCTTCATCTTGTTAGTACAAGTAAAATGTTTTTTGAATTATTCAAATCGGACGCTCCCTTCTCTTAAAAACTGAGTTACCGTTTTCGGCACTTTTTGCCCCGTATCTTCGGAACGGCTAGACCTGCCTTAGCCAAAAACTATTCAGCACGTCTCCTTATCAATACGAATCGAATGTTTTTTGAATTATTCAAATCGGTTGATCCGTGTTCCCGAAATCGTCGACGAAAATTTGTATCCGCACATACACACACACACACACACATACATCTATTTTTTCTAAGGTATGCCAAAATGTTCAGAAACCTCTGAAACGTAAAGATATATAAAAATTTTCATTTTCGATTTTTTTGCGATTACTATAACTTGCCCTACGGGAAGTTAATAATACGAGTACATGATTAGTCGATATGAATTAGTACTTAGTATAGTGTATTTAGTTAATAAACAAATCATAAATAAATATCAACACTTCACAAAGGCTTATAGAAAATGATTGTATTTACTGATTGCCTAATAAATAAATAAAATTATTCTATAAGAACGATTTCTAAGAATCTGCAACGAGACCAATATTATCATTAATTATCGAACTATTTATATTTGTACTTGTATATTTTTATAAGTTATAAAAAATAATGAATACGATAATACGAATGATTGGAAGGAAGATATACAATATAGAGTATTACAATGTGTCGACTGTATATTTTGTTTAAAATATCATTAATAACGAATTAGATATGAGGACAATGCACGTGGACGACTAATACTTTGTATAAATGGGTTCCATTCATTAGATTGTATATAATATAAACAATCGCTTCATCTTGCCGGCATCGACAAGATGTGTCATACTGGACTGAGCCGAGTCGGCAATACACAAATAAGGGGGCGTCCATTAATCACGTGAGCTAGTTTTTAAGGATTTTTAGACCCCCCCTCCCCCTTGGTGATACTTCGTGATATTCAAAATTACCCCCCCCTCCCCCACCAAACATCACGTGTATTTTTAGTTACGTGAAAAAACAAAATTTTTTGATTCTTTTTTTGAAAATGTTTGAATGTTTTTAAAAAAATCAGTTAAAAAATAAATACACGTGATATCTTACCATGCCCCCCCTCCCCAACGTGATATTTCGTGATTTTTTGTCTAACCCCCCCTCCCCCTAAAAACCTCACGTGATTAATGGACGCCCCCTAAAGTGTAAAACTCGTGTATGTGTATTGCGTAAGTTAAATTTTTAACAAAATTTTCTTAATCCCGAAATACCGGTATTTTTAGTATCAATACCGGTATTATTGAATACCGGACAAAAATCGTCCGGGATCCCGGTATTCGGGATTACGGAATCCCGGTATTGTATGCCCTACTCTACTCTACTGATGTGCAAACCTAATTTTGTTTTAAAAATAAAAACATCTTTAAACTAGTTGGTTTGGTATTTAGCCTTGAGGCTAATACCAAATACACGAACTTCCCGATATGTGTGAATAATCGACTTAATAAAAAAAAATGTGTAAATAATATACTTCATTAATCCTACTTTAAAAAAAACGATAATAATTTTAGCAAAGTTTGCCGAATTTTTAAGATTAAACTACTTGTCGTAAGGCCGCAATATTACAGTAAGTTCTATAAGACCATGATGTATATAGCCAAAAAAATTTCCATGAAAATCGGCTTAAATTTTTTTTCAACAGGTAATTACATGAAAACGGCTCGGTAGATTTTCACCTAAAATTAATCAGTACCATTCCCAACTAATATCTTTCGAACAATTTTTGATTTTTTAAAATCGGTTCGGTAGGATGAGCTTAAATATGGACGAAAAGTTTAACACTTTTTTTTCAAATTACAAAGAAACGGGTTGGCAGATCGTTGCACAAAACTGACAAACGATAGTCCTCACCGAAATACATCAAATGGCTTTTAAATTTTCAAAATCGGTTCAAGCGTTTTTGAGAAAACGTCGATCAAAAGTCTAATTTTGACAAATGCCAGAAAGACCATACTGATTTTTGCAAACTTTGACGAATTTTTAAAGCTGAACCAGTTGTCGTAGGGCCGTAATATTTTAGTATGATCTAGAAGACTATGGTATCTATCGTCAAAAAAATAATCATAAAAATCGTCGAATTTTTTTTTTTTTAAACTTTATTACAAGAAAACGGCTCGGCCGATCTCTACCAAAAACTAATCAGCACGATTCCCAACCAATATCTTTCGAACGGTTTTTGAATTTTCAAAATCGATTCAGAATTGCGCGCTAAAACGTAGACGAAAAATTTTTCACTTTTCTGCCATTTATGAAGAAACGGCTTGGCCGATCGTCGCACAAAACTGACAAACAATAGTTCTCGTCGAGATACATCGAATGGCTTTTAAATTTTTGAAATCGGTCCAGCCGTTTTCGAGAAAACGTCGATTTACGGCAAAAAATCTGTTCACATACACACACACACACACAGACACACACACACACATACTTTTTCCAAATTTGGTCTCATTCGATTCAGAATGGCTTGAAACGTCGAGAAAACATAAAATTAGCGAATCGAATTTTTTTGATGAAAACATAAACTTCTCCTTCGGGAAGTTAATAACTGTAGACACAAATAAATTCTGATTTGAAAGATGATAAAGGGACTTTACTGACGATCAAATTAAACATCAACTTGAATAAACAAAAAAAAGGGACTCTACTGACGAGCAAATTGAATAACAATAAGAATAGTTCTAAATCTCTTCTAAAATAGAGCTTTACTGATAGGGAAAATGAATGTTCAACTAGTGAATTAGAAAAGGACTCTATTGACCAATAAATTGAATATCGAGCTATATGATAAAAAAAAGTGTCTCTACTGACAAGCAAAAGGAATATTGATCTAAATAATAAACTGGCTGTAAGTGGAATTCTGTCTTGAGGCAATTATGGCATCGTGCCTTAAGGCAAATTGCTGTACTTCCCGTTGAATACTGAATGTTTTCAAATAGATTATTATAAATATTGTATCATTGTCTAATATAAAATAATAAAATAAAATCTGAAATATTTTCGATATACAAAAAACTAAGAAAAAAAAAAAAATTGGAACAAAATTTTTTTTTCCAAAATAAATTATTTTGTTAAGACAAGCAGAAAGTTCTTTGAATCATTTAAATCGGACGCTTAGTTCTCTCAAAAACTGCCATTTTTTACATATTTAGCTCCGTATCTTCGAAATGGCTGGGCCTGCCTTTGCCAAAAACTAATAAACACTTCTCCCAATCATTACTAATTGAATGTTTTTTAGATCATTCAAATCGGATACACCGTTCTCTCAAAAATTCGATTTTTATTTTCTGCACTCTTTGCTCCGTATCTCCGAAACGGCTGGACCTGCCTTTGCCAAAAACTAATCAGCTCTTTTCCTTATCAATAGGAATCGAATGTTTTTTGAACCATTCAAATCGGTTGATCCGTGCGCCCTAAAACGTGACTGGAAATTTGTATCCATACATACATACACACACACACATCCATGTTTTCTGAGGTATGCCAAAACGTTCAGAAACCTTCAAAACGTCGAGAAATGTAAAAATTTTCAATTCCGATTTTTGGTCCATTACAATAACTTACCCTACGGGAAGTTAAAAAGGGACTCTACTGACAAGCAAATCAAATATCAACTTGGAAAAACAAAGAAAGGACTCTACTGATGAGCAAATTAAATATCGATCTAGAAGTTTAAAAATAGGACTCTACTGACGAGCACAATTTATTTTGATTTAAAAGACATAAAGGGATTCTACTGAAAAGCAAATGAAACATTAATTTAGAATACAAAAGAAGACTCTATTGACAAACAAATCAAATGGGAATATAAAAAAGGACTCAACTGACTGGCAACTTAAAAAATGCAAAAAGGACTCTACTGACGAGCAAATTAAATATCAACTTGAATTGACCTAAAAAGGAGTCTACTGACGAGAAAATAAAATATAAACTTGGAAAAATAAAAAAAGGACTCTACTGACGATCAAATTTAATTTTGATTTAAAAGACAAAGTCTCTACTGACGAGCAAATTAAAATTAACTTACACTAACAAAAAGGGGACTTTACTGACGAGCAAATTAAATGTCGAATAAGAATTTTAAAAAAGGGACTCAACTGACAAGCAAACTTAGTAATTAAAAGACAATAAAATGACTCTACTGATGTATCAATCGGAGATGAGCGTAAAAATGCTAAAAGGGACTTTACTGACGTGCAAATTGCATACAATAAATGGACTTAATGGAATAAATGGACCAGAAAATTAGAAAAGGACTCTATTGACAAGCAAGTAGAATATCGAGCTATGTGTTATGAAAAAGGGACTCTACTGACAAGTAAAATAAATATTGATCTCTACTGACTGACAAAGTTTTAAATAACAAAAAGGGACTCTACTGATGACCAAATTAAATTTAACTAGAATAAACTAAAAAAGGACTCAGACATATTTAATTTTGATTTAAAAAACAAATAAGGAACTCTACTGACAAGCAAATTAAATAACCACTCAAAACATAAAAAGGGATTTTACTGACGAGCAAACATAAATAGCAATCTAGAAAATAAAAAAGGGAATTTACTGGCGAGCAAATTAAATACCAACATGAAATGACAAAAAAGGGACCCTACTGATGAGCAAATTTAGTTTTGATTTAAAAGACAAAAAGGGTCTCTACTGACGAGCATATTAAATAACAATATGAATAAAACTAAAACAGGACTTTACGGATAGGCAAAATGAATGTTGAACTAGAGAATTAGAAAAGGCCTCTACTGACAAGCAAATGCAAAAAAATATCGAGCTATATGATGATAAAAAGAACTCTACTGAAACATTGATTTAAATAATAAAAAAGTGACTCTTCTGACGAGCAAAAATATATTGATGTAAATAATGACAAAAGGGATGCTACTGACAAACAAACTTAATTTTGATTTAGTAGACAAAATCGGGACTATACTGATGAGCAAATTCAACGTGCAATTAAAATAAGCAAAAAGACTTTACTGACGAGCAAACTAAATATCGTTCTGAAAGTTTACATAAGGGACTCTACTGCCGAGCAAATTAAATATAAACTTAGAAAATAAAAAAGAGACTCTACTGACGAGCAAACTTAATTTTAATAAAGACTCAAAAATGACTCTACTTACGAAAAAATTAAATATCAACTTGAATTGACAAAAAAGGAACTCTACTGACAAGCCACTCAAATATGGGCTCTGGAAGTTTATAAAAAGGACTCTACTGACGAGAAAACTTAATTTTGATTCAAAAGAATAAAAAAACATTTATGATTAATTGAAAGAGACAAATAAATTTAAAAAGGGATTATACTGACGAGCATACTAAATAAGCAGTAAAGGTCAAGCTATCAGATTATCATATTATAATCTTTACGAGCATTTTATTGTAACAAAAAAGGAAAGAAGAAAAACAAGGAAATTGATTAACAACAAAAAGGAGTTTTAGTTGGTATCAGAAACATGGATTTTTAAAACACTGACGAGCAAAATATTTATCAAAAAGTAGATATAATAAATTTTTAGGACAGTTTTGTAAGGACTAGGGATGTTTTAAGAAATGGAATTCTACTGACAAAAAAATCTAGTAATTTAGTAAATATTTGCATGAAACATTATTGAAGGTAAATCAGAAACATGTCCCTAAATCCGCCCCTTCCAACTTTCTCTGATGTCGATGAATCAACAAGATGATACGTTTCGCATTTGTTACAAAATAAATGATGTATCAAACTTTGAATATATTTTCATCGTCCCTTCTTCATATTCGTAATATTATTAAGTAAGTAAGAAGTGGTGTACCTTCATCCCTTCATCCCTTAAATCATTTGTTACAACGTGTTACCACCAATTTAAGGGATGAGGAGATAAAGATGATGACTTTAGGGACTTTTTGAGAGATGAGTGATGTGGTGACGATCATAAAAGAAACTTTGGAAACTAAAAAAGATTATATACAGTCAGATAGCTTATAAAATTTCCTAAATATACGCATTCACTAGTATTTAAGTTTTCTAACAAAATTATTTACAAAAAATAATTAAAAATCAAAAATATTCGCATCTTACCAAAAACCAAAGTTTTCCCAATAAATTGCGGTACATTTATCAATATTTAGCTAAATTTTCCCTAAAACTTGTTCTCAAACATATGAATTTTTTTACAAAATCATATTATAATGAAATAGAACTCGATTATTTCAGGACTGGTGGCGAGGACGTCCATTTGCTTACATTCATACATTTTTGTCACTTTATTACATTTATTATATATTAGATTTTTTGTTTTAAAAAAGTATTCTGTGGGCATCTGTAATTCTTATCTCTAATTTAGACAAAACGTGTAATATTTATCGTCTGTTTTAGAGTGCACTGAGTGGATTTAGTACTATTGGTTCTTCATGAAAATTGTTCATAATTAAGTTTCGTATAAATTTCCAGAATACGTCATTCATATTAATCGAATGGTTTAAAAGTTACAAGCGATTTAATAGCGCATTTGCTATTTAAATGCGCAAGCGAGTCGAGTCGATGTCGATTTGAGTCGCTTCGTACTATATACAGTACAGTGGGTCAAAATGTTCCAAAAAGTAAAAATGCATGTGGGGTATCAAATGAAAGGTCTCGACGAGTACTTTATGAATATCATACTTATTAATCCTAAAAAGCAATTGAGTTCCGTACGATTTATATTCAAGTGAAATGTAACAGTAATGTTCTAGTTTCTGATGCAATTTTAAAGTATATAGTACTGCTGAAGTATTATAATGCAACACCTAATTATAGATATCTTAATTTTAAACAATTTGTCGAACATTTCATTTATTTTGCTCAAATGGTTTAAAAGTTACAAGAGATTTGAAGAGATAAATGCACAAGCGAGTCTAGTCGATGTTGATTCGAATTGCTTCGTACTATATACAGTACAGTGGGTCATAATGTTTCCAAATAGTAAAAATGCATGTTGGGTATCAAATGAAAGGTCTCGACGAGCATATTACGAATATCGCACTTTTAGATTTTCCTTCTTCACTTTGAAAAAAAAAAACATATTGTTTGTTAGTAGAGTTCATTTTTAACTAAATTTTCAATTTGGATTTAGGACCATAAAAAATAAATAAACACATTGTTTTTGTAGTTTGATCAACCTAAAGTTATTAGACACATATGTTGAATTATGCAAGTATAATTAGCTAAAATATGTATATTCAAATTAGATTAGATAGTTTCGAATGCGATTTTAGAGTGTTCATATGTGTTGTAGGGTATTTTGATGTTAGACAACATTTATAGACTATTCAATTTTATATAATTTTGCTGAATATTGTTTTTGGTTTGGACAAATAGTTTAAAAATTATAAGAGTTTTAAGAAATAAATGCACAAGCGAGTCGAATCGATGTCCAATCAAAGTCGCTTCGTACTATATACAGTACAGTGGGACAAAATGTTTCCAAATAGTAAAAATGCATGTGGGGTATCAAATGAAAGGTCTCGACGAGCACTTTACAAATATCATATTTATAGACCTTAGAATATTATAGTTATAGACCATAAAAACCCTCAGAATTTCGTACTCTTCATATTCAACTATATTATGTGACAAAATCTGCAATAATAAAGTATACAGAGTTGTTCTAGAGCGTTATGATATTAGACAATATTCTAGATTATTTAAGTCTGTATACTTTTGCTGAATATCGTTTTTAGTTTGGATAAATAGTTTAAAAGTTATAAGAGTTTTAAGAAATAAATGCGCAAACGTGTCGAGTCTAGTCGATTCGAATTGCTTCATACTATATGCAGTACAGTGGGTCAAAAGGTTCCAAAAAGTAAAAATGCATGTTGGGTATCAAATGAAAGGTCTCGACGAGCACTTTATAAATATCATATTTATTAATCTTAAAAAGCAATTGGGTTCCGTACTTTACCATTCTTACTAAATTTGACTTAATTTACAGAATTTGTTGCAATATTAAAGTATACCGAGTTGTCTTAGACCACTATAATGTTAGACATTATTCTAGATTATTTAATTTTGCATAAATTTGCCAAATAAATCATTCACATTAATCGAACGGTTTAGAAGTTATGACAAATTTAAGAACCTACATTTTAATTATATTACAACGCCGAGAGTTTGTATTTTGAAGTTTGTTTTATTTGAGTATAATGATTTGCTCCAGATCTGTAAAGAAACTGTTTTCCTGATCTATTTAATTATGTAAGTGTTTGTGCAAATATATAGAATAATAGTAGATATAATATTACAAATAATCCAAACTTGCTTGCTATACAAGCGCATGTTACAGACATGTATTGCATTTTTAAAACCGAGTTTATAGTATACCGAGTTGCTGTAGTACATTATTATGTTAGACAATATTCTAAAGTATTTAGTTTTAAACAAATTTGCCAAATACATCATTCATTTAAATCAAACGGTTCAAAAGTTACAAGGGATTTAGTAAACACTAGCGAGTCGAGTCGATGTCGATTCGAATCGCTTCGTACTATATACAGTACAGTGGGTCAAAATGTTTTCAAATAGTAAAAATGCATGTTGGGTATCAAATGAAAGGTCTCAACGAGCACTTTACGAATATCATAATTATAGATCTTAAAAACCAATAATGCTCCGCACCCCTGACAATTAACTGGAAACAAAGATAATTTAGTTTTATTTGCGATATTACAGTATACAAAGCTGTTTTAGAGAATTATAATGTTAGACAATATTTAAGACTATTTATTTTTCTACTAATTCACCATATATTTCATTTAGTTTGGACATTTGGATAAATTACATATGCTGATTGTGCAGTGCTATATATAGTACAGCCGGTCAAAAAAAACCTTGATGACGTCATATGGTAAAAACGCATGTTGGATATCAAATGAAAGGTCTTGACGAGCACTTTAAGAATATCATAGTTATGGATCATAAAAACCGACCAGATTCCGTACACACTCAAAAATCTTAAACCCAATTTAATTCTTGTTTTATTATACTCAAGCAAGTTGCTGTAGAGTATTAAGATATCAGACAATTTTTAAGATTATTTAATTTCACACAAATTTGCCGAATACATTATTCATATTAATCAAATAGTTTAAAAGTTACAACAAATACAATGCACAATAAATGCACAAGCGAATGGAATCCATTGCTTCATACTATATACAGTACAGTGGGTCAAAATGTTTTTATATGGCAAAAATGCATGTGGGGTATCAAATGAAAGGTCTCGACGAGCACTTTACGAATATTGCATTTATAGATTTTTTTATTACCTCTAATTGGAGAAAAATTTCAGTAGAGTTTATTTTTAACAAAGTTTTCAGTTTGCTCAGCAGTTGAGTTTTTTTCTAATCCAAGAAAATTGGTAAATAATCATCAGTTAAGATTTTTTTTAATTCAAACAAATTAATAAATCATCTGTAGAGTTCTTTTTCAAGTAAGTTCTCAATTTACTCTTAAAAATAGGTCCTCTTTTAAGTCGGTTTGCTCGTCGGTAGAGTTCCTTTTTTTCCCAAATTGGAGTGAACTTTTGGGTTGTTCACCACTAGTGTTGTCTTTTACATATGTTTTTAGTTTGCTTATCAGAAGAGTTAACTTTTTGTCTAATTCCTTAATTATTGACTTATGTTTTAAATTAGCTTATCAGTAGAGTTTCTTTTTAAGTAAATTTGAAGTTTTCTGTACAGTAGAGTTCTGTTTTTTTGCTATTGAAGTGTTATATTAAATAGATAGCGATGAATATTTATATGTATGATAATATTTATAATATTTATATATGTTATATTATTTTGAATATATGATAAGGACATTTTGTCTAATTCGAATAAAATTTTAGTTTGCTTGTCAGTAGAGTTCCTTTTTTATCTTATTGGAGTAAAGTATCAGATTTCTCGTTAGTAGAGTTAATTTTAAATCTGCTGGTCTTAAAACAAACAAAAAATTCCAAAAATCAAAAGAAATAAAAAACTGACAATTTACTAAAGACGTATAAAGTTTTTAGACGTATTTTGAGACGTTTTTAATATAAGAAAGATTTTTGGGATAACTTAGACAGTTTGCTAAAGATAACAATCTAAAGATATTTTTAGAATTTTCCAGATTATTCAAACAATAATAAAAAAGATACACAGGGAGGAACAATCCTTCATATTCTGAATATATGAATTTAAAATGTAGACACATGATTTGTATTTTTCAAATGTAATATGCTGACAGAATATATATCATTTTTTGATATATCGTCTGCGAAAAACATTTAAATATATACACAAATATATATATATATATATATATATATATATATATACGTCCATATACTATCCTAGTGAATTTATCGAGAGGGTTGCAAAAAAAAAAGTCCTCTTCCCTCTATTGTTGGCACAAACTTACCCTTTTAGCAAAAGAAAATTGCATTTGCAAAATGGCAAATGGCAAATATATAAAGAAATAAATAGAAAAGCAATAAATCATGTTTTGACAAATCTAATATATAGAATAAAAATGATGGCGGTGGTGGTGGTGGGTTTGATTTTGAATTTAGATCGGAAATAAGATGGTATTAGGGTTTTAGGGTAAAAGACTTGTGTATGCATTTACTTGCAAAAAATAGTAATTTATTGCAGTAAAATTTCAAGGATACGGAACCCTATTGTTTTTTAGGTTCTGTAAGTATGATATTCATAAAGTACTCGTCGAGACCTTTCATTTGATACCCTACATGCATTTTTACGTTTTGCAACATTTTGGCCCACTGTACTGTATATAGTACGAAGCGACTTTGATTGGACATCGATTCGACTTGCTGGTGCATTTATTTATCAAATCTCTTGTATCTTTTAAACTGTTTGATTAATATGAATGATGTATTTGAGAAATTTGTGTGAAATTAAATTATCTACAATATTGTCTATTATCATAAGACCGTACAGTAACTTGATATAATTTAATATTGCAGAACAAAATTAGAATTTCATACAATTTCTAATTTAATGCAAGGGGTACGCAACTCTTTCAGTTTTTAAGGTCTATAAGTATGATATTTGTAAAGTGCTCGTCGAGACCTTTTATTTGATACCCCACATGTATTTTTGTAATACAAAAAAAATTGACCCACTGTACTGTATATAGTGCAAAGTAATCCGAATCGACATCGAGTCGGCTCGTTTATGCATTTATTTATTGAATTTCTTGTATCTCCTAAATTATACTGTTGATACGAACGATGTATTTGGCAAATTTGTTCAAAATTAAATTTTCTAGAATATTTTTTAATATACCAATGACCTGCAGCAGCTCTAAATATTTTAAAATCGTTATCGGATATACACATTTATCGAATGCATTTATTTTATTATTGTAATAATTATTAACTCAGAAATTGTACCAATAATTATAAATATAGAGCTAAAATGCTCGTCGGTAGAGTCCTTTTTTATTTTTAGTTTTTTTTTTGGAAAATTGCATTACTCATCGGTAGTGTCTTTTTTTTCGTTAATTGCAACTTTTTGGTATTGGATCTATTTCTTTTAATACAAAACACTAATAACAATATAATAAATAACTATTTTAGAAAAATTAACATTGCTCATCTGTAGAGTCCTTTTTTAATTCTATCATAGTTAGAACCTGATTTTTGCTCGTCAGTAGAGTTCTTTTTAAAGTCTGACATAAATAAAAACTGACATTGATCGTTAGTAGAGTCTTTTTTTAATTCTAACGCTCTGACAATCAGTAGAGTCCTTGTTCAATTCGGACGCTCGATTGCTCGTTAGTAGAGTCCTTTTTAATTCTGACGATCGGTTGCTTGTCAGTAGAGTCCTTTTTTTAAGTTTGACATAGTTAGAAGCTAACATTGCTCGTCAGTAGAGTCCCCTTTTAATTCTGTTATAGTTAGAAACTAACATTACTTGTTAGTATTCCTGTTTTATTTTTGACACAGTTGAAAGTTAACATTGCTTGTCAGTAGAGTCCTTTTGACGTATCTAAAAGCTAACATGTAGTTAGATCACATTGTTTATCAGTAGAGTCATTTTTATTTTTAAGTACATAGAAGCTGACATTGCTGGTCAGTAGAGTCTCTTTTTTAGTTCTAACCATAGATAAACAAGTATAACTAACCATAGATAAACAGGTGGTTCTAACGTACTTGAGAGTTGTCGTTGCTGGTCAATAGAGTCTTTTTTTTAAGACGGACGTCATTAAAGCTAACATTGCTCGTCACTACGGTCCATTTTTTAATTCGGATATATTTAGAAACTGATACTGCTTGTCTGTAGAGTCCTTTTTCTAATTCTGACGCTCTGCAGTCTGTAAATTACTTTTTTGAGTTGATATTTCGCGTCAGTAAAGTCCTTTTTTATAGCATGACATAGTTAAAAGCAGACTTTGCTCGTCAGTAGAGTCCTTTTCAATTCTAAATTAAAAAATACCTGAAATTGCTCATCTGTAGAGCCCTTTTACAATACTAAATGAGCTAGAAGCTAATATTGCTCGTCAATAGAGTCCCTTTTTAAAGTCTGGCATAGAAGCAGACATTGTTCGTTAGTAGAGTCTTTTTTTAAGTCTGAGGTTGTTGGAAGCTGACATTGCTTGTCAGTATAGTCCTTTTCAATGTTGACGTACTTGAGAGTTGACTTTGCTCGTCAGTAGAGTCATTCTTCAGTTCTGAAGTAGATAGAGGCTGGTGTTGCTTGTCAGTAGACTTCTTTTTTAAGTCTGGCATAGAAGCTGACATTGTTCATTAGTACAGTCCATTTCTTAAGTCTCACGTAATTAGGAGTTGACGTTGCTCGCCAGTAGTGTCCTTTTTTATTTCTGACATAGTTAAAAACTGACATTGCTCGCCAGTATAGTCCTTTTTTCAATTCTATCGTACTTGGGAGTTCTGACGTAGCTAGAAGCTAGTATTACTTGTCAGTAGTGTTCTTTTTTAAGTCTGTCGTATTTAGAAGTTAACATTGCTCGTCAGTAAAGTCCTTTTTAATTTTGAGTACTTCTTATCAGTTAAGTCGTTTTTTAAATTCGGAAATAGTTAGCAGTAGAGTATCTTTTTTAAGGCCTGGCGTCGTTAAAACTGACATTGCTCATCAGTAGAGTCCTTTTTAAAGTCTGACGTAGTTAGAACCTGACGTTGCTCGTTTATAGAGTTCTTTTTTCAATTCTGCCGATATCGTATTTAAGTACGTATTTATAGTGCTACTTGTAAAATCCACCAAGCTCGTCAGTAGAGTCCTATTTTTGTTTTAAACTAATTGTAGTTATTAGACATTTATTACTTCCCGTAGGGTGAGTTATTGTAATGGGCCGAAAATCGGAATTGAAATTTTTTACATTTCTCGACGTTTTGAAGGTTTCTGAACGTGTTGGCATACCTCAGGAACTAAATGGATGTGTGTGTGTATGTATGGATACAAATTTTCAGTCACGTTTTCGGGCCCGGATCAACCGATTTGAATGGTTCAAAAAACATTCGGTTCCTATTGATAGGGAAAAGACCTGATTAGTTTTTGGCGAAGGCAGGTCCTGCCGTTACGGAGATACGGAGCAAAGAGTGCAGAAAATAGAAATCGAATTTTTGAGAGAACGGAGTATCCGATTTGAATGATTTAAAGAACATTCAATTAGTAAAGATTGGGAAAAGTGGTTATTCGTTTTTGGCAAAGGCAGGCCCAGCCATTTCGAAGATACGTAGCTACATGTGCAAAAAATGGCAGTTTTTGAGAGAACTAAGCGTCCGATTTAAATGATGCAAAAAACTTTCTGCTTGTTTCAACAAAATAATTGGTTTTGGAAAAAAAAATTTGTTCCTAATTTTTTTTTTCAAAAAATATTGTTGTAATTTTGGATTCAAAATTCACAAAAATTACCCAGGCTAAGCACAGTCTAAGCGCCACTCTGGTACAAATTTTGTGCTTTTGTATCTTAGACCTGTCTCACAAAATATGCACGTGTAAATCCCACCCCGAGTGCTCCTCTCCACCGTCACCCTAATTACTCCTCGTCATCCAAAAAGCAATTTCACATCTAAATGAGCAATATATATTCAATCTTTGATTTCGGACGTCGCGCTCGTGCCGGATTTTATTTATCCAAACGATTGTCCACCAGTCCATCGGTCAATTCGTCTGTCTGTCCCTTTAAAGAACAAAGGGTTGTTCATTTGCACCACCAATACAGTGGTGGTCTATTTCTATTCACACCGACGACACAGTGTCCACCACTATTGTCTATAAATGACGATGATGGTCAACCCTCTTATTTCAATTACACGGAGTATTTGCTTGTCACGATGGCGACTGAGGCAACACTCATCACGTACAT
This sequence comes from Ctenocephalides felis, assembly GCF_003426905.1. Classification (NCBI taxonomy): domain Eukaryota; kingdom Metazoa; phylum Arthropoda; class Insecta; order Siphonaptera; family Pulicidae; genus Ctenocephalides; species Ctenocephalides felis. Next base: position 42,171,307 of record NW_020539726.1, on the reverse strand, counting down.
CGAGTGTTGCCCGATGAAAAGGATTTAATAGGGGAAAGATTAAGATGAGTTGTAAAATACCTAAAATTATTGAGAAACTTTAGATCTAAAGGAGGTTAAGTTAAAATTCCTGAAATTTCTGAAAGGCTGTGCAATTTTTAACTTCCCGTAGGGTAAGTTATAGTAATCGCAAAAAAATCGAAAATGAAAATTTTTATATATCTTTACGTTTCAGAGGTTTCTGAACATTTTGGCATACCTTAGAAAAAATGGATGTATGTGTGTGTGTGTGTGTGTGTATGTATGTATGTATGTATGTACGTGTGTGTATGTATGTGCGGATACAAATTTTCGTCGACGATTTCGGGAACACGGATCAACCGATTTGAATAATTCAAAAAACATTCGATTTGTATTGATAAGAAGACGTGCTGATTAGTTTTTGGCGAAGGCAGGTCTAGCCGTTCCGGAGATACGGGGCAAAAAGTGCCGAAAACGGTAACACAGTTTTTAAGCGAACGGAGCGTTCGATTTTAATAATTCAAAAAACATTCAACTTGTATTGACAAGATAAAGAATTGATCAAATTTTCATAAAGGCAGGTCTAGCGGTTTCGGAGATCTAACGAAAAAAGTAAAAAAAAATGCCATTTGGCGGTCAAAAATGATCATTAGACATATGCACATCAAATTATCAGATATTTTTAAGAGATTTTAACAATAAGTATAAATTTTGTTTACATTCCTATGGGTTCCGTACCAATGTTTACGCGTTAGACGGCGACGCGGCGCTTACGCGCTTTATATTTTGTCTCTATGCATTTAAAGCAGTACGATTGCTTTGAAAAAGAAGTTTAGATCTTCCACAATATGTCAAAATAAAGAAAAAAAAATTTTTTCCAAAAAAAAAAAAAAATTAAAAAAAAATTTATTTTTTTTTTAATTTTTGTTTTTTTTTTTCAAAAAAAAGTAATTTTTTGTCCAATTTATAGTTTTTCAAAAATCTTATTTTTTCAAAGTCAATTTTTTTCAAAAATGTTAATTGTTTTTAAAAAAATAATAATTTTTGGTACGGGAAGTAGCAGCAATTTGCCTTAAGGCACGATGCCGTAATTGCCTTAAGACAGAATTCCACTTACAGCTAGTTTTATTAAAGATCAATTATTATACTGTTACTATATTGACTACACCATGTATATAGCTATAAATTGTCTGAAAATTACTACCAAACAAACTTTAGAATTTAGGTTTAAGTTAGATAAGGGACTCTACTGACAAGCAACTTGAGCTCTCGAAAGAGTAAGGATTTTTCTATTATGTACATTTTACATTTTCATACAGTATACAATATTTTCAAGAATTATACGACGTTTTCAGACTATTTGCTGCATATTTAAGCAATTTACAACATTTTCGGGCAATTTACAACATTTTCAAATAATTTGCAAGGTTTTCGTACAATTCACTAGATTTACAAGCAATTCGTAATGTACAACATTTTCAGGAAATTTACAACATTTTCAGGCAATTTACAACGTTGTTAAATAATTTATGATGTTTTCAAAAAAATTACTATATTTTGAGTCAATTTACAATATTTTCAGACAATTTCTTACATTTCGGGCAAGTTACAACATTTCTGGGTAATTTATAACATTTTGAGACAATTCACTACATTTTCAAACAATTCGCAATAATTTCAAACAATTCACAATATTTTCAGATAATCCACAATGTTTTCAGATAATTTACGGGTTTAATTTAAGGTTTTCTGACAATTTACTATATTACAGATAATTTTAACATTCTCAGTTACACTATTTTAAGGCAATTTACAAGGTTTCAAATAATTTACTATATTTACATATAATTTATAACATTTTTAGATGGTTTACAATATTTACAGACATCTTTTAACATTTTTAGACAATTTGCTATGTTTTCAGACAATTGCTTACTTTTTCGGGCAATTTACAACATTTTCAGACAATTTATATTATACTTAAAAAATTTACTGCATTTTTAGGCAATTTTTATTAATTTTTATATATTATTTAATTTAGATAATTTACAATATTTGCAGAAAATGTAGCACATTTTTATGCAAATTATGATATTTTCAAACAATTTACAACATTTTCAAATAAGTTACAACATTTTCATATATGGAAAACCTATAACATTTTTAGATAGTTTAAAACAATTTACACCAAATTAAGACGAATTACATATTTTTAGATTGCATACAATCTAAAATCCAATCAAATTTACAACTTATGTACAATCACTGTGAGCCCATTTTCATTATTTTAAGATAACTTACAATATTTTCAAATTGTTTGAACATTTTTAGACAATTTGCATTTACAAGACATTCAGGCAATTTATAACATTTTAGATAATTTTATACCATATTATAACAAATTACACCGTATTAAAATAAAATTCAGACATTCTACAACATTGTCAAAACAATCTACAATTATTTAAGACAATCTACGACATTTTCGAAAAATTTGCACTATATTAAGACAAATTAAAACATTTTTCACTTTTTTCACACAGTTTACTCAATAAAACATTATCTTTATTGAAGTATATGTAATGCACAATAAGCAATATTTTGAAACAATCTACATAATTTTCATGCAATTTACATCATCCTTTAGCACAATCTACAATATTTTCACACAAATTATAACATTTCCAGTCAACTGACAACTTCTTCAAACAATTATTAAGAACATGCACGTTGGAAAACGCTTCAGAAGTTTTACTTCAACAATAACTTAAGATTTTAAAATCTATTAAACCTTTCAAAGTCTAAAAGCACCCTTTCCAACAATTTGTCGAAATCCATGATGTCCTTTCGGTCTTTTGTTCGAAAGTTTTACGTTTCGGAAAGCCCTTTGTCATTCTCCAGTGCGGGGAAAAACATTCGATGAATTGAATATTCGAGTGCTGGTCATCCTTTGTTCTAATAGAAAGAGGATTTTAATGTATGTATTGAAATCGAATACTACTGACCAGCAAATAATTTATAAAGTGCTTTATGTGAAAAATACTTCTATACGGATCAGAATTATATATTTTAAGACAAGAAACACTATTGAAGAGCAAATACTAAGTAGAGTAGAGTTTTTTCCTTATATATTTCGAATTCAGTTCGAGATCTCTCTTGTAGTATCCCTCGAATAAGTGTTCCTATGATAAATAGTGTCGCTATATTTTTAGGTCGTCAATTTCTCACCACTCTATCACTATATTATTATTATTATGAATGTATGTAGTTTGCGTTCAAATTATCGGTCAGTTAGCGGGTCCGAAGATTTAGTTTAATCGTCCAAATAAAGTTATGTTAGTAAGTTAATATCGGTCGGTTAAATTCATTAGTGATAGTACATTTGGCGCCCGGTCTGTGACAAATTTCATTACGATGGACTTAGTCGAATTTATTTGTTAGAGGGGCGATTGGTGAGCGTGGGAAATGGTAAAGAATATTATTAATTTTGTTATATATTTTTTTATAATATCTTCTATCGATACATTGAACTTCCAGATATATTTATTTGCAATGTCCGGTAGATTTATGGTACTTCCTAAATAAATACCCGGAGCAAACACACTTATGTCCATCTGTCGGTCTTTTGACCATAATAAAGCACGTTCCTGTCGTTTTTATATCGGGATAAACAAACAAATAAGGATAAGTATGAAAAAGGTGTTCTGTAATAGCATGATCATACGTGCTTTTAATAAAAATATGAATTATTGTTCAATGTTGTTCAAAGTCCAAGATCTTTACATGAACACGGAAGACGCCATTCCTAGAATTGTCACGTACAATGTATAATATATAGAGTCAGAATAATTTGTATTAACCAGTGATGTCTTAGACAAGAGTTTAGCAGTGATGGCTTAGGCAAAAGTCTAGCCATAATGTCTAGTCTAGAGTAGTCTTAAATAATCTAAGTGGAGATTATGTCTGTGAAGTAAAGAAATAAATACAGTGTAAAACATTACAAGTGGATTTTTATTGGAACCAGAAGTTTGTCTCTTCCAGCGAATACCTTATTTAAAGTACCCATTAATCTGAAGAGAACTTTCATCAAACCAGTCGATCAAACATTATTCCTACTGCTCGACCCAAGGCATCAGGAAAGGTTGGACGGACATTATTACCATATCGCATAAAGAAGCTACTACAGTAACCAATATCCAGGGCCGTGGATCTTACAACAAAAGGACCTCCAACCCATACCCGAACCATACTACCAACACCATTATTTCATTTCAAAGGATATGTTCTTGAAAATAGAACATATATATTAACCGATAGAATCAATCATACTTTGTGCCAAACAAACGTTTCGATTTATGGGAATTGGGTAATCTTTAGGAAAACAGACGGAAAACACTTTTAACACGATGCGATCTATGTTACGATATATACAGTAAATCTTCATATCATATTAAAAAAGATAGAACTCTACTGACTCTATCTAGCTCTATACTATACTATAACTTTAGAAATTATTTATTGAAATATTACAAGAAAGAACTCTACCGATGTGCAAACCGAATCGCGAAAAATATGTAACATTAAAACCTCAAAACTATCTTCTGGAATTAAAAATGCGTCTTAAGCGACAAGATGTATTATGCAGTAGACGGACAATATGTTTTAAAGTGCAGCATAAAAAGGTGTATAAAACGGTCAATCGTATCAAACATAATTGTCTTAGAAAAAGAAACTCTTCTGACTAACAAATTCTATTTCGTATTCTAGAAATCATTTAGTAAAATATGTCCCATTACAGTAATAAAATAGAAGAACTCGACTGACGAGCAAACTAATATTAGGAGAAAAGAACTTACAAATATAATAAGAATAAAATTTAATAATTATTTAAGACAAAATTAATTTTCATTGGCAAAAATGTTTTTTTTAACTTCCCTTAGGGTAGTTATAGTAATGGGCCGAAAATCGAAAATGAAAATTTTTGCATTTTTCGACGTTTCGAAGGTTTCTGAGCATTTTTAAGGGACATACCTCAGAAACTAAGTGGATATGTGTGTGTGTTTTGTATGTCCGCATTTTTTGTCAACGTTTTCGGGCGCACGGATGAACCGATTTGAATGGTTCAAAAAACATTCGATTCCTATTGATAGGAAGATGTGCTGATTAGTTTTTGACAAAGGCAGGTCCAGCCGTTACGGAGATACAGAGCAAAGAGTGCCGAAAATAGAAATCGAGATTTTGAGAGAACGGATCATCCGATTTGTATGATCTAAAAAACATTCAATTAGTAATGATTGGGAGAAGTGTTTATTAGTTTTTGGCAAAAGTAGGCCCAGCCATTTCGAAGATACGGAGCTAAATATGTAAAAAATGGCAGTTTTTGAGAGAACTAAGCGTCCGATTTGAATGATTCAAAGAACTTTCTGCTTGTCTTAACAACATAATTGATTTTGGAAAAAAAAAATTTTTTGTTCCAACTTTTTTTTTTTTTTAATTGTTTGTATATCGAAAATAATTCAGATTTTATTTTTAATTCTGACTATAGTTCTAATAAACTTTACAAATAATTTCAACTCTGTAATTCAGTTTATATAATTCTCATAAATATTAGACAATGTTACAATCTTTATTAATAATAATCTATTTGAAAACATTCAGTATTGCTCGAACATTTCGTTACGGTACAGGAAGTTCCAGCAATTTGCCTTAAGGCACGATGTCATAATTACCTCAGGACAGAATTCCACTTACAGCTAGTTTAGTGAAATATGTTACATGGTATAAAAAGAAATTCTACTGACGAGCGAACTAAATTTTTGGAAAAAAAAAACTCTACAATAAAATAAACTCTACATGAGTTTACAATTGTAAGAAAAATAGAACCTAATTATTTAAGACAAAATGTATTTTCATTAGGAAAACATTTTTTCAATTCTTATTTTTTTTTACTTACTTTATTTGTAACAAAAATTGATTTAGTCAAAGTTTAAGTGTCTAACACTTAACCTGCAGGAGCTTAAGTGCTAAAATAATTTTCAAAAGCCAATTATTAACTGAAGTGTAAATTAAAGCACTTTTAAAATTACGAATAAACTATTAATAAGTAGAGTGCACTTGAAAGGGTTACAAATAAATCCAAAAGCGAAGGGTAATTTTTGAATCACTTTTAAAATCATAAATTTAACAAGAACACTTGAATATTTTCAAAATTATATAACATAATATAATGAAAAACACTTAATGTGGCAAAAAATCGTAAAAATTGCTTTTAATGATTTGTTTTTTGTAAAAGTGACATTTACTATAGGGTCCGCCAAATAACTTTATTTTTTTTTTACAAACTACTGAATATTTTCTAAAATTTCTTTTTCTATTTGAAAGTACAATCCTTTCAGTTAATAATGAAATTAATTCAGTTAATAATTTAATTCAAAAATAAAGAAAAAAAGCCTCGGCTGACCGTTGAGAAAAAAATAAAAATGAAAATGAAAAATGTTAGATGGCATACCCTATACAAGTCAATTTTAGATTCTATCAACCGTGCACTTTTCGACTATACTTGTATTTATTTAATGACATATTTCTTCCCCATAATACATAAATATAAATATGTACAAATCATTAATTTATATCGAATTATCATCCCTTCATCTTATCAGAGCGACCGGTCATATTTATTTATTTTCTAATATTTATTTTGCATTTGTGAATCTAAATTCGCGAATCAAAAGGGTCATCCGTGCAAATAAAATAGATGGACTGACGGTTTGACCGACGGACTGTCGGACATTAAGTATATATTTACAATTAAAAATTTGTTTATACATGTTAATCAAAGTCAAATATTTAATTACGACGGACATGATGAGGATGATCGCATGACAAATTCTAATGCAAATATGTGGTGGATGCCCTTCGTGAAGGGTTGAAATGTTTTGTAGTAACCGCCGAATTCAATGAAGGCTAAGATTTAAACCGAAACGTATGTAGTATAAATATCGGTACAGGAGTGCAGCAAGGATGCTGCTAATGTTATAAGAAAACAAACAAAAGTAAAAATGATAAAGAACGAATCGTAGTATTTACAAAAATTATTTTTAGGTTCCACATCAAATGTTTTTTGCAAATTACATTAAGTATTGCAATTTTTAGTAAATCGTCAAGTGTTCTTGTTAGATTGTGATTTTAAAGTGCATTTAGCTTTTGAAATTTGAAAATCATTTTTGCACTCAACCTCCTACAGCTAAAGTGTGTAACGCCTAATTTTTGAAACATTTTTTGCTATCAATCAAAATTTTTAAACAAAATATAGGTTAATTTATAATTTTGTTCTAGAACAATTGATTAATTATAAAATTTTTACCGCAAATGTTAATATAAATTCAAAAAATTCATTTCTTAAGGCATTTTTTTTACATTTAAATGTATTTTTTATTTTACTTTAGAATACGTGTAATTTTGAGCATTTGTAATTTAATTTGTTTGTCAGTCGAGTTCTATCTTATTGTCTATATTGATGATGAATTTACTTATCTTTTATCTTTATTTTATTTGTTTATCAGCAATCTTCTAGTTTTGCCTACTATTTTGCTCGTCAGTAGAGTCCTTTTTTTATTTTAAATCTAGATCTAATTTTTTATTTCAAAGTTAGATTTTATTTTACTCGTCGGTAGAGTCCTTTTCAATTTTAAATCGAGATTTAATTTTGCTCATCAGTAGAGTCCTTTTTTATTTTAAATCTAGATTTAATTTTTCTCTCGGCAGAGTCCTTTTTCATTACAAACTTAGATTTAATTGTGCTTGCCAGTAGAGTCTTTTTATCATTTTGCTCCTATTTTTTTGCTAAAATAAAAATAGACGCTACTGACGAGCAAATTCAATAGCATCGAAAAAGATAAAGAACAGACACTGCTACCGAGCAAACTATTAAGTAATATGGAAAATAAAAAAGGACTCTACTGACGAGCAAAATTAAACTAGATGAAAATGGTACTTTTTACGACCAGAAAATGATTAATATATCTTAAAAATAAAAAAGGAACTCTACTGACGAGCAAATTAATATGCAACTTGAGGAAAAAGAGACTCACTGCTTTTTTTTATTTATTCAGTGTGGGATCTGGTAATTAAAACAATGAGTTTACAGTCTGGAATTTGCTTGTCAGTAGAGTCCTCTTTTAATTCTAAGGGCTGCTAAGTAAATTGCTCGTTAGTAGAGTCCCTTTTTATTATTTTAAGTCAAAATTAAAGTTTGCTCGTCAGTAGAGCTCTTTTTCCATTCTAAATCTAGATTAAATTTTGCTCATCAGTAGAGTCCTTTTTTATTCAAAATCTAGATTGAAATTTTCTCGTCAGTAGAGTCCTTTTTTTATTTTAAACCCAAATTTAATTTTGCTCGTCAGTAGAGTCCTTTTTTATTTTAAATCCAAATCTAATTTTGCTCGTCAGTAGAGTCCTTTTTTATTTTAAATTTAAATCAAATTTTGCTCGTCAGTAGAGTCCCTTTTTATTTTAATTTCAAATTTAATTTTGCTCGTCAGTAGAGTCCTTTTTTAATTTAAATTTAAATTTGATTTTGCTCGTCAGTAGCGTCCCTTTTTATTATTTTAAATGGAAATTGAAGTTATTTATTTAAAATCCAAATTTAATTTTGCTCGCCAGTAGAGTTCTTTTTTATTTTAAATTTAAAATTAATTTTGCTCGTCAGTAGAGTCTTTTTTATTTTAAATCCAAATTTAGTTTTGCTCGTCAGTAGAGTCCTTTTTTATTTTAAGCCCAAATTTAATTTTGCTCGTCAGTAGAGTCCTTTTTTATTTTAAATCCAAATCTAATTTTGCTCGTCAGTAGAGTCCTTTTTTATTTTAAATTTAAATCAAATTTTGCTCGTCAGTAGAGTCCTTTTTTTATTTTAAATCCAAATTTAGTTTTGCTCGTCAGTAGAGTTCCTTTTTATTTTTATTAAAAATATTTAATTAGATTGGATTTATTATATTAGTAGAAAATAAAGAAATATATATCTTTACGTTTCGAAGGTTTCTGAACATTTTGGTATACCTCAGAAAAAAATGATGTACGTGTTTTGGGAACATAGTTTCAAAATAAAAATAAAAAATCTTTAAAGATTTACCAAAGTTTACAAAGTTTAAAAAAAAAATTGAAAAAAAATTTATACGGGATGTTCCAGCAATTTGCCTTAATACACGACGCTATTAATTTTAATTTGTTTTGCTCGTCAGTAGAGTCCTTTTTCATTCCAAATCTAGATTTTAAGTTTGCTCGTCAGTAGAGTCCTATTTTTAACTTTCCAAAAATGAAATGTTTTATATATCTTTACGTTTCAAAGGTTTCTGAACATTGACATTTTCGTCGACGATTTTGTCTCTATTTTTCAAATTTCTCAAAAATCTAATTTTTTCATAGTGAAAAAGAAAATCTTTTTTAAAAAATTTAATTTTTGGTACGGGAAGTTCCAGCAATTTGCCTTAAGACACGACGCCATTAATTACAATTTGTTTTGCTCGTCAGTAGAGTCCTATTTTTATATTTTTATCTTTAAATAAAAAAGGGACTCTACTGACAAGCAAAATTTTTTTTTTTTTAATTAATTTTTATTTTCAACTAGCTGACCCAACAGACGTTGTCCTGTACCCATGCCTAAAAACTCCAATTTTTTAAAAATCTATACTGGTATTTACCGTTTAGTTAAAAATAACCATTAATGTTTTTACACTACAATCTATACCGGAATGTATGTACAATTTCTACACTTAAATTTCAATTATACAGTAAAAACCAAATCAGCTACATCACAACGTATAACATATATCAAACAGATAAATATCGAAATATGATTATTAACATTGTATATAAATAATTTTACACAACATTTTTCAGAACGAATTCATTTTTAATATATCAATTAACGATATACCATATTTTTTGTCAGACCTGTGGGTGCATAAATAATTAAATTGTTTGTACTTCTAACTCTCATATAGTTAATAGTACATATAGTTAATAGTATATTAGGCCATGACTAAAACGTGCATTTTTAAGTTAATTTCGCAAAATAACTATAAATAATTAACTGTATATAGCCGATTGGCGTATAATAAATGAATAAATAAATAAATAAATAAGTAAATAAATAAATAAAATAAGTTCATTTTTTGCCCTTGTGACTTGGAGTTCCATCTAACAATTTATATGGTTTTTTTAGATAAATTTCGAACAGTGTGGCTTATTGCTCAAACCTGACCGTACTTTGCATTTGAACAAATAACTATTCACACAAATTCCATACTCCAGACTAAACCGTAAAAGAAACGAAAACATTCTATTTGGATAAAAGATGCCGAATAAAATTACGAATAAAATCATATATAAATCGTTATGTGCGTTCATATAATTTTCTCAAGATTTTCTAGTTTTCCTTGAATTTTACTACTGCAACTCGCGCCTGTAAGCCACACCGTTAGGATTCGAAGTTGCAAAATATGGGAAAAGATCTAAGAATTTAAGACTTTTCTAACGGTGTATGATACTTTGTTTTCTTTCGAGAAATATCGAATAGTATGAAGTGTGAACTATTGAATATTCACACAAATTGCTCTCTACAATCCGAACCGCAAAAGATACGAAAAAACTTTGTCTGGATGAAAGATGCAGATTAAAATTACGAATAAAATGATATATGAAACGTTAAGTGATTCTACGTTTTAGTTAGAAAACGTATGTATGTAAAAAAGAAAAGGGCTGTTTTTAGGGTTTTCCCGACAATTATTCGATTTTTTCTCGCCGTAAGAACCATCCCTGGACATCAACACACATTTTAAAAAAAGAATTGGCCAAATTGGTCCAGGCGTTGTTGAGTTATGCGCTTACCAACACATTTTGCGATCCATTTTTATATATAAGCTATTTGGCTTATGTCATTCACTCACACACATACACACACACTTGCAAACACACATATAAATTTATCGGATCAATATTACAATCATATTTAGAGAATCACTTCAATAAATGATTCAATTATTCTGTTCGTATTATCTAAGGTTCCTCCATATTATCTTCGGGCAGCTTCTTCTTCAGTCTTCTTGAAGTTGATGTCTCAAGAAGCTGAATGACTATATGGTTTGAATGATGTTGTAGTTTTTGAAAATGTTTTATACTGTTTATTTGTATTATTTTGTTTATAAAATCAATATGAAGATCGTCGTGTATTTAAAAAAAAGGATTTTATATATATATATATATATATATATATATATATATATATATATCTAGATTTTGATAAAAGGACTCCACTTTAGAGCAAAATTAAATTTGAACTTAAAATAAATAAAGTACTTTACTGGCGAGCAAAATTAAATTTGATTTTAAAATAAAAAATGACTCTACTGACGAGCAATTTAAATCTAGATTTATAATAAAAAATGACTCTACTGACGAGCAAAATTAAATCTAGATTTTGAATAAAAAAGGACTCTACTGATGAGCAAAATTTAATCTAGATTTAAAACAAAAAGAACTCTACCGACGAGCAAAATTTAATCTATATTTAACATAAAAGGACTCTACTGACGAGCAAAATTAAATTTGGATTTTAAATAAAAAAGGACTTTACTGACGAGCAAAATTAAATTTGGATTTAAAATAAAAAAGGACTCTTCTGACGAGCAACATTAAATTTGAATTTAGAATAAAAAAGGACTCTACTGACGAGCAAAATTAAATTTGGGTTTAAAATAAAAAAGGACTCTACTGACAAGCAAAATTAAATTTGAATTTTAAATAAAAAAGGACTCTACTGACGAGCAAAATTTAATCTAGATTTAAAATAAAAAAGGGACTCTACTGACAAGCAAAATTAAATTTGAATTTTAAATAAAAAAGGACTCTACTGACGAGCAAAATTAAATTTGGGTTTGAAATGAAAAAGGACTCTACTGACGAGCAAAATTAAATTTGGATTTATAATAAAGAAGGACTCTACTGACTTTGCAATCACCACTTCATCTTCACATTCATCCCCCATCGCCCTAACCCTCACTCGAGGGGTTTGCCCTCTACACTATTATTCACTCACTCACTTTACGCCCTTAATTCCGACGTGTAAATAAAATGTATCTACGCCAGCCCTTTGGAAACAAATTTGTATCCGCACACACACACACATACATATTTTTTCTAAGGTATGCCAAATGTTCAGAAACTTTTAAAACGTAAAGATATATAAAAATGTTCATTTTCTACTAATATAGTAAATCTAATTTAATTGAACATTTTTAATAAAAAGGGACTCTACTGACGAGCAAACTCTAATTTTGACTTCGAAAATTTAAAAAGGGACTCTACTGACGAGCAAACTAATTAGGAGTCCAAAGAATAAAAAGATAAATACAAAAAAAACTTTTTTTTTCAAAAACGGCAATTTTCTTCAAAGATTTAATATTTCTCAAAAATCTAATTTTTACAAAGTTTAAAAAAAAAATCTTTTACAAAAAATTTAATTTTTGTTACGGGAAGTTGCAGCAATGTGCCTTAAGTAAGACACCATGCCATTAATTTCAATTTTTTTGCTCGTCAGTAGAGTCCTTTTTTCATTCTAAATTTAGATTTACTTTTGCTCGTCAGTAGAGTCCTATTTTAATTTAAATCTAGATTTAATTTTGCTTGTCAGTAGAGTTCTTTTTTATTTTAAATCCAAATTTAATTTTGCTCGTCAGTAGAGTCCTTTTTTATTTTAAATCCAAATTTAATTTTGCTCGTCAGTAGAGTCCTTTTTATTTCAAATCTAGAATTAATTTTGCTCGTCCTCTTTTAATTCTATGGGCTGCTAATTAAATTTCTCGTTAGTAGAGTCCCTTTTTATTATTTTAAGTCAAAATTAATGTTTGCTCGTCAGTAGAGTCCTTTTTTCATTCTAAATCTAGATTTAACTTTCCTCGTCAGTAGAATCATTTTTTCATTTTAACCCAAATTTAATTTTACTTGTCAGTAGAGTCCTTTTTTAAAGTTAAATCCAAATTTAATTTTGCTCGTCAGTAGAGATCCTTTTTATTATTTTAAATCAAAATTGAAGTTTTTTAATTTGAAATCCACATTTAGTTTGTTCGTCAGTAGAGTTCTTTATTTAATTACAAATTTAGGTTAGAGAAAAGAAAGTATTTTGCTCGTCAGTAGAGTTTTTTTTTTCTATTGTAACCTACTATAATAAATAATTTTTGAAATTCGTGATTCGGTTTGCTTGTCAGTAGAGTTCTTTCTTTTTCATCTAGTTATTTAATTCGCTCGACAGTAGAGTCCTTTCTCTATATTCTAGACTGCTTTTTAGTAGAGTTCTTTCTTTATCTTTTAAACCCTTTTTATACCAATATTTAATTTGCTCGTCAGTAGAGTCCCTTTTTATTAAAAATATTTAATTATTATTTATTATATTAGTAGAAAATAAAATATATATATATATCTTTACGTTTCAAAAGTTTCTGAACATTTTGGTATACCTTAGAAAAAAATGATGTATGTGTTTTGGGAACATTAGTTTCAAAATTAAAAAAAAATCTTTAAAGATTTAATATTTCTCAAAAATCTAATTTTTACAAAGTTTAAAAGAAATTAAGCTTTTTTTAAAAAAAATAGTTTTTTTTTAAAAAAAATAGTTTTTTTTTAAAAAAAAATAGTTTTTTTAAAAAAAAAATAGTTTTTCTTAGGGGAAGTTCCAGCAATTTGCCTCAAGGCGCGATACCATTAATTTCAATTCATTTTGCTCGTCGGTAGAGTCCTATTTTTATATTTTCATCTTTTACTCTCCAATCACCACTTCATCTTCACATCTATCCCCCATCGCCCTAACCCTCACTCGAAGAGTTTATCCTCCACACTATTATTCACTCACTCACTTTGCGCCCTTAATTCCGACGTGTAAATAAAATGTATCTACAAACCCACCACCACCACCAGCCCTTTGGAAACAATTTACTCCTCCCGGTCTGGTCAAGCTCTCGATAATTAATAGATAAGGCTTCTAAAATCTAAAGGGATGAATGGAAAGGGCTAAGGGCTGAAGTAAAGTAGAAAATCACTGTGTGAATGATTGTGCATATTTATTTCATTAAACGTGAAACCCTTAATAAAAAATAAGGACTTACTGGTGGTGATGGTGGTGATTTTGGAGTCGATTAAGGGTTTTAAGGGTTGTTATTGTTTTAGGTTGACCACTGGAGGGATAAGGGTGCAAAAGATAGTTTTATCTATGACTTAAGTTAAGAATGATGATGATCAAATAGTTTAATATATATTTGTGCAGGAGTGCGGCAAGGATGTTCGACGCAAAATAGGATGTAGATAATTCAGGTAATAAAAATCAATTTATTGGATTATTTAACTTCCCGAATGAGAAGTTTATGTTTTCATAAAAAAATCCGATTTGCTAATTTTATGTTTTCTCGGCGTTTCAAGCCATTCGGAATCGAATGAGATTAAATTTGGAAAAACTAGTGTGTGTGTGTGCGTGTATGCGAACAGATTTTTTGCCGTGAATCGACGTTTTCTCAAAACGGTTCGGCCGATTTCAAAAATTTGAAAGCCGTTTGATGCAATTTGATAAGGACTAGCGTTTATGAATTTTACGCGACGATCAACCAAGCCGTTTCTTTGTAAATAGTAAAAATGTGAAAAAATTTCCGTCCACGTTTAAGCCCGCAATTCTGAATCGATTTTGAAAATTCAAAAACCGTTCGAAATATATTAATTGGGAATCGTGCTGATTAGTTTTTAGTAAAGAACGGCCGTGCCGTTTTCTTGTAATAAAGTGTTAAAAAATTTTTTTTCGACGATTTTTATTATTATTTTTTTGACGGTAGATACCATAGTCTTCTAGATCATACTAAAATATTACGGTCGTTGTCCTAAACGGACAAGTCGTTTAATTTTAAAAATTCGCTAAAGTTTGCAAAAATTGGTTTTGTTTTTTTGGCATTTGTCAAAATCAGACCTTTAATCGACGTTTTCTTAAAAACGCCTGAACCGATTTCAGAAATTTAGAAGCCATTCCATGTATCTCAATGAGCACAATAGTTTTTTAGTTTTGTGAGGCGATCTGCCGAGCCGTTTCTTTGTAATTTGAAAAAAAGTGTTAAACTTTTCGTTCACATTTAACCTTAAACTGCCGAACCGATTTTAAAAAATCAAAAACTGTTCGAAAGATATTAGTTGGGAATGGTACTGATTAATTTTAGGTGAAAATCTACCGAGTCGTTTTCTTGTAATTAACTGTTGAAAAAAAATTCAAGCCGATTTTCATGGAACTTTTTTTTGGCGATATACATCATGGTCTTATAGAACTTACTGTAATATTACGGCATTACGACAAGTAGTTTAATTTTAAAAATTCGTCAAACTTTACTAAAATTATTATCGTTTTTTAAAGTAGGATTGATGAAGTATATTATTTACACTTTTTTTTGATTAAGTCAATTATTTACACATATCGGGAAGTTCATGTAACTTGCCTCAAGGCTAAATACCAAACCAACTAGTTTGTTTATTTTTTTGATAACTTAGTATTACAATATTTTTGTGTAAAAAAATACGTTTATATTTAAATTTTTATAATTTTTGGTAATTTTTTAGAACCTACAAATATTATTTTAATCAAAATTTGATCGTTTGATAAAAAATAGTTGCAAATTTTTACTTCCATGGTTGTAGCTGAAAATTTTGTTCTTAACTTTAAAAAATTGGTTATGTAATCTATAAGTGGATGAATTTATCTACCTTTTGATGTATTTAGATAAATTTTTATTTATACAAAGTTATATAGAAATGTGCATCCAAATTTTGTTATAAATTTGTTACATATTAAAATGAAAATATATACAAATTTTTACTTCTAGAGTTGTAACTAAAAATTTCATTCTCAACTTACAAATTTAGGTTATGTTATCTGAAAGTAGATAAAATTATCTATATTTTGACGTATTTAGATAAATTTGTGTTCATACAAAGTAAGATAGCAATTTGCACCTGAAATTGGTTGTAAATTTGTGACATACTCGTATAAATAAAAATGATTAAAAATTTTAACTTTTAGCAATATAACTAAAAATTTTGTTCTGAACTTTTAAGAATTGATTATCTTGAATGAAAATAGATAAAATTATCATTATTTTGACGTAATTATTATATGAATTTGTGTTTATACAAAGTTAACTAAAAATTTGCATCCGAAATTAATTGTAAACACGTTACTTTTTAAAATCAATACATAGTTAAAAATTTTTACTTCTAGAATTGTAACAAAAAATTTTGTTCTCAACTTATAAAAATTGGTTAAGACATCTAGAAGTAGATAAAACTATCTAAATTTTGACGTATTTAGACAAATTTTTGTTCATACAAAGTTGGACAGAAATTTACATCCGAAATTAGTTGCAAATTTGTGACATATTACTTAAAGTAGTAGAAGATTTAAAATATAACAATGTTAAATAAATTTTCTTAGAAAGTTTCAAATTTTGTTAACAAAAATCGAAATAAGATAAAATTTTCTAAAGTGTGACGTACTTAGAAATATTTTTGTTCATACAAAATTTTATAAAAAATTGTTCTAAAATTCCTTGATCCTTGAGGTACACATTTTTGAACTATACCAGATTTTGAAAAATGTTGTTCGAACGTTTATGAATTTGTTTAAACAAAGTGAATTTAGATAAAATTGTCTAACTTTTCTCATATTTAAAAAACCTAATGTGTCCATACAACTAACTGCAAAAATCGACATCGAACTTTGCCAATATTTTAAAAACACAAAGTGACTAATACTTGCAAATACACTCTAGTTTATTCATGAAATTTATTTAGTGCTATTTTGAATTAATTTTTACTAATTCGTAGAAACAAGTAAAATCCCTTTTGTACTGATATATTCTGTATTTGTTCGCATTTATTTGATTTAACCACAAAAACCGCCACCAAGTTAGTAGTTTGTGCAAAGTTCGCTTTTTGCAAATTGCTTTTTGTCTAAAAACCTCTAATGGATACATATATACATAAAATAGTTTTATATATATATATATATATATATATATATATATATATATATATATATACAAATGTATAAATGTTTTGTATATATAAATGTATATATTTGTTTTTATATTTATATAGATTTGGGTCCAACGTGCTGCAAAAGCTGCAATAAAGGATTTGATGCACTTCTATGCACTTTAAGTATCATTTTAAATTATTTATATAATAAATAATTACTATTTAAGAATAAAAATAAATAATACTATTAGAGCTAAATTTATATGTAACTTTGTATGAACATTATATGTTTTATATATATACAAAAATGTAAAATTTTATCTATTTTAAGCTAGCATTATTAATTTTCTATACCTTGGTTCAAAATTTTTCACAATTATCCCAAATTTGAAAATTTGTACTGACAAAATTTGCTTCAGACTAATTTGTAAATTTCAAAGTTATTTTTCAAATAATTTTGTATAAACATAAGTTTTTTTAAATATACAGTAAATTAAATAATTTTATATACTTTTAGATGGAATTAATACATTGTTACACTTTGGTGTAAATTTTTTTAAAATTGCCTAAGTTTTAAAAACTTGTACTAGATTTTGACAAAAATTGTGTTTAAATTAGATTGTTAAATTCAATATTACTTTTAGTACAATTTTGTATGAACAGAAATTTTTCTAAATACGTAGAAATGCAGATAATTTTATGTTTTTTTAGATGACATAATTATATTTTTATACCTTGGTGCAATTTTTTTCACAATTATCCATCATTTAAATTTATTTTCCATCATTTACATTTACTAGCTTTTTTTCTAACGTTTCGTTCAGACAAATTTGCAAATTTTAAGGTTATTTTTTGTAAAATTTTGTCTGAACATTAGTTAATTTTTAAATATACATAAAGTTAGATAATTTTATCTACTTTTAGATGATATTGATAAATTTGTATATCTTAGTTTAAACTTTTTTTCAATTATCCAAAATTTAAAAAATTGTACTGGTTTTATGCCAAAAGTTAGATTTAGACTTGTTTGCAATTTTGAACTTTATTTTTTTTGTATATATTAATTAGGACTTAAGTACTTTTTAATATACGGCATTACGGATATTTTTATGTACTTTTAGGTATTTTTAATAAAATTTGAAACTTTTTGAGAATTTTTTTCAAAATTGCGATAATTAGTACCATGCCTATATAAACATTTTTGATAGAACAATTAAAATTTTGAATTTTGGAGTTAAATTTTTATAAAACTTTGTATCAACAAAAATATTTTTATGTATGCAGTAATTTAGATAATTTTATTTAATTTCAAACTACATCATTAAAATTTGAAACTTGCTAAGAAAATTTTTCAAAATCGACTGAAAATATGTACCGTGCCGATACAAACATTTTTAGTTCTACGATTAAAATTTTAAATATTTTAGTTAAATTTTCATAACACATACATACACACACACACACACACATCCATTTTTTCTGAGGTATGCCAAAACGTTCAGAAACCTTCAAAACGTCGAGAAATGTAAAAAATTTCAATTCCGATTTTCGGCCCATTACAATAACTTACCCTACGGGAAGTTAACTAGTGGTGGATGGCATCGTGTTATTAAATTATTAAGAAAAAACTTTGAGAAAATTAAATTTTTGAGAAATTTGATTTTGTTTCTATTTTGATTTTGTTTGAAAATTTTGAACAGTCTTTTTTAAGCAATATATATATATATATATATATATATATATATATATTTCAAAGTAACTAGCAGCCCATTCGTCGAAATAAAAAAGGTAATAAAGTATAAAAACTTTTATTTATACGTTTCGACACAAGATGCGTGTCATCATTCAGCAACTACAACAATTTGAAAATTATTTGTATGTTGTATTTTGTATTATTTGTAGTTGCTGAATGATGACACGCATCTTGTGTCGAAACGTATAAATAAAAGTTTTTATACTTTATTACCTTTTTTATTTCGACGAATGGGCTGCTAGTTACTTTGAAATATGTTTCAACGTCGAAAAAACTATCAAGATATATATATATATATATATATATATATATATATATATATATATATATATATGTTAAAGTAGTTAATTTTGATGTTGAGAAATATGAGTAAGTTCTTCAAGGGCATACATCAAATAAAAGGCAAAGATTTAGAAGTTAATCTTTAATTTTTCCAAACGTTTCGACATAGTATTTTATGTCATCATCAGTGGATCTACAGAATGAATATTGAAAAATTAATATAATCTAGGAAAAAATGACAGAAATTGGAAAAAGAACTATAGATATAAGTAATATAATTATAACAATAACAATTATACTTAACAGATAGATAAACAAGAGAAATGAAAAGTAAAAAGAAATATATATAAACATACAAAAACGTAATATATATACATAAATATACACACAAACAAACATGTATATATGATATGCATGTAAAAATACGTACATATGCATATATACACACGAATAATACGTATATATAAACATATACATACGGACATGTACTGTACATATGTATATATACACATATATACATACATACACATACACATATACACATATACATACATACACACATATATATATATATATATACACATATATATATATATATATATACATATATATATACACATACATACATATGCAATACAGACACATACACATATATAGACAATGAAGGTAACTTACATAAATATGGTCTTACATCAGTAGCTAGCGCAAGGAACACAATTTTGCACTAACATATATACATTAACTTGTTTTTTTTAATATATTAATTTGTTGAAACAGAGTATAGCAAAATATTTGTGAAATATATAATATATTTTGCACAGAGAACGTAGTTTATGTGACAGAGCCCGAGGCTGTAGTAACATGTGTTTAAAAATTATTTGAAGAGACCGTTTGAGGGAATAGTTGGCGGGTTTTTTTACAATCAGTGTTTCTAAGTATGGGTGAGAGGCTAAGAATGAAAGTTCGGGATCGGACCGCGTAAGGGTAGGTTTACAGGTTCGGAATTACGTAGGTTAAGAGGAAACAAATTTGGAAATATTATTAAGTATCACCTGATAATTTTCACAGAGTAAGGAGGCAACATGGCGTTTATTAATACAAAATTTCGAGGTGCTGATCAGACAAGATTCAGCAAATCTTCTCTGAATAATGTTCCGTTCGTGATAAAGTATACTAGCGTTGTAAAAGTCAAAAGAATGTTTAAAATTTTTTATATGTTCTGTTATCATAGTTTGATTTTGTCGTGGGTTTTTAGAGTTATTATCATGTTGTTTTAGTCGTTTTATTAAATTTTGTCCAGTTTCACCTATGTAAATGGAGTCACAATCATTGCATTTTAATTTATAAACAATATTTGATGTGCGTTCCAAATTAGTGGGTGATTTGAGGTTGGAAAAAAGGGAGCTAAGGGTTAAGTCTATGTTACAAATTAATCTTAAGTCGACCTTGTGGAACAGTTTTTTCCAAATGGGAAAGAGTTCTTTAATAAACGGGAGACAAACATTACCAATAAAGTTATTGTCTTTGGAGATTTTGGTGGAAGAAGAAGAGGTATTATTGTTATTATTGAGAAATTTGAGTCTATTGTACGTGACAGAGTTTATGAGATTAGGAGGATAAGAGTTATTAATAAGTGTTGTGTGGATTAACGATAAATTAGCAGACCAAAATTGTTTGTCCGAGAGAAGTATGGCGTGGTCAACTAAGTTAATTATAGTACCTATTTTCATGCTAGATGGGTGATAGGAATGAAAATTTAAATATCTGCCCGACCAAGTGGGTTTTTGGTACCAATTTGTGATGATACGGTTATCTAAGGTTTTTATAATTTTGACGTCAAGAAAGCTGATGGAATTGTTCTGTTCTTTTTCGAAAGTGAATGAGAGATGTTCATTGAAAGAGTTGAAATTGTGGAGTAAAAGTTCAAAGTTTTTAACTGGCACACAAGTAAAAATGTCATCTACGTACCTGTAATAGAATTGAAGATCTAATTTGCAAGAATTAAACACTTTGGTCTCTAAATATTGTAAAGATAACTCAGCGAGTGCTGGAGATATAGAAGAACCCATAGGTGTGCCAAAAATTTGGTAATAGAAACGGTCGTTGAATTCAAAATATGTGTTGGAAATTATAAATTTTATTGACTCAAGAAACCAGTGTAATGAGATAGTTGTATGACATGAAATTTCGTCCCATCTAGCTGTGATAGCGTCTAAAATTAATTGTAGGGGAACGTTAGTGAAGAGGGATACCACGTCTAGACTCACTAGTAAAGAATTATCAGGAAGTACAATATCACGGAGTTTATTAACCAATTCAAAGGAGTTTTTTACAAAAAAGGGGGACTTAACAGTGACTGAAGAAAGTATGGTGTTGAGAAATTTGGAGAATTTTGAGAGCGGGGAGTTCAAGTCAGCAACGATTGGTCTGAAGGGTACGTTAGGTTTATGTATTTTGGGTAGTCCGTAAAGTTTGGGGTTATACGGATGTAGGTTTTTGAGGCTAGGCACAATTTCTGGAGAAATTTGATTTTTTGAGACTAAAACGCTGATGAATTTGTGAAAAGAACGGTTTATACGTTCTGTAGGATCTGAGATAACTGGGGAGTAAGTTTTTGTGTCAGTAACTAGCGCGGAGACTTTTTCTAAATAAGAAGATTTATTTAAAATCACTGTTATGTTCCCTTTGTCGGCTCTAGTGATTAGAATGTCGGG
The DNA here is from genome assembly GCF_003426905.1 of Ctenocephalides felis. Classification (NCBI taxonomy): domain Eukaryota; kingdom Metazoa; phylum Arthropoda; class Insecta; order Siphonaptera; family Pulicidae; genus Ctenocephalides; species Ctenocephalides felis. Next base: position 42,149,506 of record NW_020539726.1, on the reverse strand, counting down.
GTTTTCTTTTAAGAAAATTTTACAGGCTTTAATATCTCTAAGAATATCTAAACAGTCGATTTTTTTTGAATTAAAAGATTTAATGAAGGAGAGAAAGTTTTTGCAGAAAATTGAACGGGTATTTGTTTTTATTTCAGGGTCTTTTATGTTGTAGAGGCCTGATTCTAAACTGCTAAGCACTTTAATAAAATTTAGGTTGTGAGAGTTATTCGGGATTGCAAAATTTGGACCTATTGGTTTCTCGAGTCCATAAAATTCATAGTTTCGAATACTTATTTCGAATTCAACGGGCATTTTTACCTTTAAATATTTGGCACACCTATGGGTTCTCCTATTTCCCCTTCACTCGCAGAAATTGCTTTACAACACTTAGAGTTGAAAGTTTTTAATTCCTACAATCTAGACCTTCATTTTTATTACAGATATGTTGATGACATCCTTACTTGTGTTCCTGTTAAAAATTTCGAACTCTTACTTCATAGTTTTAACTCATTTAATGAGCATCTCTCCTTTACGTTTGAAAAAGAACAAGAAAATTCTATCAGCTTTTTAGACGTAAAAATTATAAAAACCGCAGACAATCGAATTATCACCAATTGGTTCCAAAAACCTACTTGGTCGGGTAGGTATTTAAATTATCATTCTTACCACCCTTCTAGCATGAAGATAGGCACTATTATTAATTTAGTCGACCATGCCATCCTACTCTCAGACAAACAATTTTGGCCCTCTAACTTATCCCTCATCCGCACAACTTTAATTAACAACTCATATCCACCGCACCTCATCAACTCCGTCACCTCCAACAGACTTAAAACCCTCAACAGTATGCATTCTTCTTTTTCCCCAGAAAAAAATTCTAAAGACAATAACTATATAGGCAACGTTTGTTTACCTTGCGTAAAAGAACTTTTTCCAGTGTGGAAAAAACTTTTTCATAAGGTAGACATCAGACTAACCTGCAACATAAATCCCTCTACACAAACCTGAAATCTCCCACTAGTATAGAACGTACTTCCAACATTGTCTACAAAATAAATTGCAATGATTGCCCTTCTACTTACATAGGTGAAACCGGACAAAATTTAATAAAAAGACTCAAACAACACGACAATAATTCGAAAAACCCCAACCAAAACCAAACTATGATAACAAAACACATAAAAAATTTCAAACACTCCTTTAACTTTTATAATGCCAGTATTCTCTACCATGAACGGAACACCATTCAGAGACGTTTTCCAGAATCTTGTTTCATATCAATATGTGACCACGTGGTGAACAAAAGATCGGATTCCTCCTTACTCTGCGATAACTACCAAGTAATACTAAATAATGTTTCCAAATTGATCTCCTCTGAACAAAACTAATTGACCTTACTAACCTTGCCAACACTTCCTAGTTTAACTTCGACCTTGATACCCGAGCTTTACCTACCCATACATAGCAAATTTTGAATAAACCTTAAAAAATTTTTATTTTAGATTTTTGAGTTATTAGTATAACTACTTAGTAATACTAAATAACATTTCCAATTTTTTTTCTCCTAATTCTAACCATACAAACCTAGCCTAACATTACTAGTTTCAACTCCGACCATTTTCTACCTACCCGCCCATAACAATCCTGGAATGACCCTTAAAAATCTCTCAAAACATGTGGTGACTTTTATACATGCCTCGGTACTAGCAAAGTACAGAAGTCGTGGCAGAAATTACATAATTCTACTTACATTTTTGTTCAATAAAACTATCATTTTTCTGTTTACATCATACAAAAAATTATAAAAAATGCATAGTGTTGACAAGTTAGTTGTATAAATGTTAGTGCCAATCTCTAGTGCTGTGTACACCTCTCTATATGTAACCAACCAACATAATGTAAGTCCACTTGTATTTCATATGTATTATCCATCTTCATAAATATTTTGTTTGCTTAACATATATACGAGTTTACATATATTGTATGTTTATATATATATATATATATATATATATATATTTGCCTATACTTTTTAATTATTTATTTAATTCTAGTCTCTACTACCTTTCCTATCTTTTATATTTGGTTTGTTGTTAAGTGTTGCTATTTGTTAATTTTTCTCTTATTGTATAGTTACTTTACCAATCCACATATATTATAATTACCTAGATATGCTAATTTTCATACTGTTTTTAGATCCACTGATGATGACATTAAATTGAATGTCGAAACGTTTGGAAATAAAGATTATTTTATAAATCTTTGGCTTTTCTTTGTTTGATGTATCGCCCTCAAGAACTCACTCATATATATATATATGTGTATATGTGTATATGTATATATATGTATACGAGTATACGCGTAGGTTTAAATGAATATGTATATATGTGTACTTATATAGTTATGCCTTTATTCTTTTTCTTTTTATTTATATAATATCTAGTCTCTATTACCTTTTCTTTCTTTTATATTTTGTTTGTTGTTAAGTGTTGCTGTTTTGTTAATTTTCCTCTTATATTTATAGTTATTATACCAATCCACATATATTATAATTACCTAGATATACTAATTTTTCATACTGTTTTTAGATCCATTGATGATGACATTAAATTGAATGTCGAAACGTTTGGAACTAAAGATTAATTTATAAATCTTTGCTTTTTATTGTTTGATGTATCGCCCCACAAGAACTTACTCATATATCTCAACATCAAAATTAACAACTAAATCATATATATATATATATATATATATATATATATATATATATATATATATATATATATATATATATATAAATGGAGCTCTCGATGAAATGATCCGCTAAAACTCGAAAACGGCTAAACTTTACATTTTTAATGGGCACAACTAGTGTAACCGAAAGGTGATTTTTGGGAATTCATATTAAAAAAATACTTTATCAATCATTTCAAAGTTTCAGGAATATATTTACACATGTTTTAAGAATACATAGTAAAATTTTTTAAAAATTAAATATTTTTTAAGTTATAGTCGCGATCTCCAACGGCGCGAAAAAAAAGGTCCTTCACTGCTGCAGTAATTTCGGCCTTCTACGTGGATGACATTTCAAAAAAAAAAATCTCGTTAAACTAGATAATATTGTCTGTAAAATGACCTACGATGAAAAAAAATCAAAAATTACGTAAGATTTCTATTCCTATTTTTAACAAAATAAGTAAAATCAAAATGCTGTTTTAATTGATATAAATAACAAAAAAAATCAGAATTGAAAGTTTTACTACTTTAGAACATTTTGAATCGATTTGCTATATTAGAAATAATTTAGGTGATAAAATTATACTGACGTCTTTCATAAATTGATATTTTTTAAACATTTGCTTGATATACAATCCTGTAAATAAAAACTTTTTAAAAAATTAAGATGTAATAAAATTTAAAGCTAAGGATAATAAATTTTAAAAAAATCGAAATAAATTCTAGTTCAAGATTTTTATTCTTATATTCTATGGGTAAAAAAAATTCTAAATAAATATCCATAGTAAACGAGAAATTAAAATTTAGGATTTTCATTTAGTATTGTATCTTGAAATTGTAAATAACATATAGCTTAAGAGTAATATTAATTTTGTAATAGACAATCAATGTGAGTTGAATAAATTTATTTATTAAAAACAAGCTATTTATAAATATAAATATGTATTAAAATGTTAATATTTGTAAACAACGATTAATACATTTTATAAATTCATACTTAAGTGCATTTTCAATAATTAAGTTTTTACAAGATTAGATTAATTAAATAGGTTCAGAATATACTCTATCATTTATTTTGGCATACCGGTTACTATGGCAAATACTTTTTCTTAGGACTAATCTCAGCACAAGAAAGCAAGCAAATTATTAAACTAACTTTTGAATAAGTTTCAATTTAAATTTGCATTTGAACAATTAAATCATCAGTAACTATTAATTAATTATGTGATGAAAATATGCAGCAATGGAATGCTGATATTTTTATGGTATAGAACCAATATTTTATGACAAAATATTTCAAAATCAATAATATCATCATATTATTATGGATTATGATATTATGTCCAATTATAATATTCCTATTACTAATAGTAACATGTTACAAGTACTAAAAATCAGGTTAGTTGTATATTAGTAAAATAAAAATTCAAAATAAAAAACATGAGGGAAAAAATACAATTGGGCATAATATTATAATCCATAATAATATGATTATATTTTTATCCAAACCATACACTTGTTCAAAACGTAATATAGTTTAAAAAAAATTAAATTATTTTTTAAATAATAATTTTACCTGAAAAAAATTGGAGATTTTCAGATTGAAAAACAAAGATTATTTTAAAACTTTTATTATATTGAATATTTGGACATTTAACATCAGCGTATTTTACATTTTTCATTACACATTTATATATTAATTAAATATAATTAATAAAATAATTAAATTGATAATTATTATACTTATATAGCTAAGATGCAACTATTTTTCACACCACCCAGGAGGTATAGTTGCCAGGCGCTTTTTTTTTAATGTCGTGTCGCCGTACAAATTGTGTACAGCCCTAGTCCACTTACAAAATAACTTAAAAAAATTAACTAAGCTAATTTACTAAGCCCAACTTAAATGATACGAATATAACATGAAAAATACCCTACGAGATGATTAAATGTATATGAAGATGTTCTTTAGAAAAAAACCGTAGACGATGCAAGAACCTGTTAGAAATTAAATGTAAAATTGTAATGTACTATGGTAATTTTGTAATTAAGAGAAGAAAAAAAAGGAAAAACAAAGAAAAAAGAAAAAAAAGTATTTACATAATGTACCCCCCTAAGATCCACCATGTAAATACTTTAACTTCATAGGTTCCCAGCACTATGAAGCTTATAGTGAAGTGCATTTATAAAATCATAAATTTGTATTTTGAGTATTGTTATATGAATTAATATTAAATAATTGTGAAAAAACGCGAAATCTATGCGAACTGGAAGGTCCTTGCCGTCTTCCCCGCCCATTTTTAAAATAAAAAATAGTAAACTACCAGCCTAATGTATTCTAGCCTAATTTTAACTTAATAAATATATCCATGTGTACGTTCTCCAATTCTGTAGGCGATTTCCTGGTTGGTTCTAATCTTGTATGTATCTTCATCTCGTATGGATCTTGATCTTGATGTTTCACTGTATGTATCTTGATCTTGAACTATATCTTGATCTTGAATTGTAAATATCAAGGTTTTGCACTGTATATATCACGATATATCACTGTACACAACACTGTCTGGCACTGTATATAACACGATTTCACATATTTATAATATGTATATAAATCCGTCCACGAATCAAATATAAAAATCAGTGGCGTAACCAGACCATCCGGGGCCCGTGGCAAATTTTTGGGATGGGGCCCCCCTATCAGTAAAATAAAGTGGTTTTAATTTAATTTAAAAAAACTCGAAATTTTTCAACGTGTTGATTTAAATGTTATATACGAGGTCTGTTCAAAAAGTACCCGGAATTTTCTACATTAATGTGGTCCCCTTCAAAGTAGTCCCCCCCAGATATAATACACTTATGCCAGCGTTTTTTCCAATTTTCGAAGCACCCTTGATATTCACTTTTTGATATGTCCTTGAGCACTCTCAGCGATTTTCTTCAATCGAGGAAAACCGCCGTCCTTTCATGGGTCTCTTCAACTTTGGGAATAGGAAAAAGTCACACGGAGCCATATCTGATGAATTTTTGCACTTTGCAACACTTTATTTCATTTTTTACGCAAAATTTAATACAAATTCTTTGACTTTTCAATTCTTCCATTGTAAAAATCGCCGAGCTCAGAAAAACACGTCGAACCTTAGCGACTACCACAGACAAAGTAAACAGTGAATATAGCTGAAAATTTCATCATACTTTAGGGGCATGTATACCAACACAATAAAAAAAAATTTTTGACAATCAGACACTCCAGACCCGCGAAATTTAATTATTAGTAATTCCGGATACTTTTTGAACACACCTCGTATATCCACGATTTGTAATGAATTGTATTGAAAATGAGTAAATCTACTTCGACTTATTCTAATTTTATGGTTTGAAATTAGGAAATTATTTAAAATGTATGTATACAAAAATTAAAGAAAAAAATAAAATGTATAAGTGCAAAAAAACATAAAAATAAAAATAATTATAAGTCAAAATTAATAATTTAAAAGTACAATTACTGCTTTGTTTTGAAAATCAAACATAATTTTTTTTTTTAATTTTTAATTAGCTTTATAAGCTACATGTTAAGTTTGATATTTTGTTTTTACAAACAGTTTTTACAATCCATTCCTTTGCTAATTTTTGAACAAACTACTAAATTAATTTTGATTTTTTAATTCGCATAATCTATTCAAGAAATGACTTAATAAAAAGATAGTTTTCTATTAGTCATTATTTGCATACTATAGAGCTTCATAAATATTAAAGAAAATATTTAAAAAAAATCACAACACTCTAAAATTATATTTTTACATTCTTACACGCTCATGGTTTTTTTTCGAAATTAAATTTATTTAGAAGAAAATTTTCATGTTTATTCTAACTTTTGTTATTAGTTAAATAAAACCAAAATTTGTTAGATTTTACTAGTTTTCACGCGTATTTGGGGCCCCCGTGGCCTGGACAAAATAAAACTCTTTAAAATAATAATCTTACATTCCTCGCGTACTTTTTTACGCGTATTTGGGGCCCCCGTGGCCAGGACAAAATAAAACTCTTTAAAATAATAATCTTACATTCCTCGCGTACTTTTTTAACGACATTAAATTTGATTGAACGAAGTTTTCATGATTAATTCGTTTTTCATGATTTTTTTAATATTATTAATGTTTCTTACGAACATTGGGGGCCCCCTGGTTCGGGGGCCCCGTATATTTGATACGGCTGATACGGCGGTAGTTACGCCTCTGATTCTTACGAAAACATACTTTTCAAATGAAATAAAGTATTAGAGTATAATGTAGAAACAATATTTCTGAGCACGCGTCCTCTTGAGCCGGGGCCCCCTTGGGCCGGGGGCCCGTGGCATTTTGCCACCCACGCCACCCTATAGTTACGCCACTGATAAAAACGAATAACGTAAATGGGGCTCCGATGAAATAATAGAATAGAAAATGATCGCAAAAAATAATATCTTATGGTCTCACTTAGCAAGTAAGATAGATATCTTGATCGAATTTAATACAAATATATCAGATGGAACTACTTTTTTGGTTGTCAGACTTAACGGTATAAAGTTTTGGTTCATAATAGTTGCAGGCGATTCAAATTATTTTCCAACTATCTGAAACGTTTTCAGACAATTCACACTTTCAGACTTTCAGATTTTCAGAACACTTTCAGACTATTCAGAAAGTTTTCAGTGCATCTAGAACACTTTCGAACATTCAGAACATTTTCAGATTTATCTAGAACACTTTCAGACCATGTAGAACTCTTTCAGATACCATTTTCAACCAATCAGAACGTTTTCCCACAATACAGAATATTTTCAAAATATATAGAACACTTTCGAACTTTAAATTTTAATTGAAATATTGAAGAAAAAACGTTCTAGGATAAACTCTTTTTTTGTCTTATATATTATTTATTTATTGCATAAATCTCTATATCTATCTCTTTCTAACGCGTTACTTCCCTATACCTCTGTCTCTCTCTCTATCACTCTTATTTACGCCTGCTACTGACACAAACCTTTTCACTGCATTCTATTTAAATTAAAATTAACTTTAAACTAGTTGGTTTGGTATTTAGCCTTGAGGCAAGTTACATGAACTTCCCGATATATGTAAATAATCGACTTAATCAAAAAAATGTGTAAATAATATACTTCATTAATCCTACTTTAAAAAAAAAACGATAATAATTTTAGCAAAGTTTGACGAATTTTTAAAATTAAACTACTTGTCATAAGGCCGCAATATTACAGTAAGTTCTATAAGACCATGATGTATATCGCCAAAAAAAATTCCTTGAAAATCGGCTTAATTTTTTTTTCAACAGGTAATTACAAGAAAACGGCTCGGTAGATTTTCACCTAAAATTAATCAGTACCATTCCCAACTAATATCTTTCGAACAGTTTTTGATTTTTTAAAATCGGTTCGGTAGGATGAGCATAAATGTGGACCAAAATTTAACACTTTTTTTTAAATTGCAAAGAAACGGCTTGGCAGATCGTCGCACAAAACTGACAAACGATAGTCCCCACGTCGAGAAAACATAAAATTAGCAATTCGGATTTTTTGATGAAAACATAAACTTCTCCTTCGGGAAGTTAATAACAATTTTTTATTTAAATCTTAAGATGAAATCATTATTATTTTAAGATAACAATTATTATTAAATAAGATAACTATAATTATTAAATAAGATAACAATTATTATTAAATAAAATAACTATTATTATCTAAATAAGATAATCTTACTTTAAATCTTACAAGTTAGTTGGAGTGTTGAAGTATCCGGATTTGGTGGTTCCTCCATTTTTTATATTAATGAATTTTTTAATTTAAACTATAAACAGTCACATTAAACTATTTTTGATATTTTTAATATTTTTGATATTTTTGATATTATCACTCACTTAATAAGATAACTTCACTCTTAAATAATTTCACTCATTTTTTTTTTCAAGATATGTATTAAAAACAGTTTTCGATATGTAAAATGTTTTTGATATTTTTTTTAAATTACATTGTTTGTAATTAGTTTGTAGTAGAATGCTGTAATTTGAGTATGTTACTCTTCAATGCATATACTAAAGAAAAATATTTCTTGCAAATTTTACACCAGCTTTCACACTATGAACATTTATACATTTGCAATTAGAGAGAAACCAAAGAATATAATTTGAAGTTTGAGAATTTTTAAAATTATATAGCATGTAGCTAGATTGCTGTAGTTTGAGTATGTTGGTGTTCAGTGTGTAAACTATGATAGCAAATACTAAATTTGATAAGTTGTCTTGGAAAATTTTAAAATATTAACGATTTCCTGCATAAAGTACCCGTCAAGACAATATTTAGATTTAGATTTTTTTATAACTACACGATTTGTACTAGAATGCTGTAATTTGAGTATGTTACTCTTTAATGCATATACTATGATAACAAAAATTAAGATTGATAAGTGTTTTTGCAAAATTATCCACCAGAGCTCATATTATTCGCGAGAAAACAATCGATTTTGATGTATTTGCAATAAGAGAGGAACTAATAAATATAATTTGATGTTTAAGTAATTTGTAAAATTATATACAGTATAGCTAGAATACTGTAATTTAAGTATGTTGGTGTTCAATATATATACTATGATGATAAATACTAAAATTGATAAGCGTTCTTGCAAAATTATCCACTAGAGCCCTTACTATTCTCGGGTCACCAAACGAAATTTGTTGCATTTGCGATTAGTGAGAAACTAAAGAATATAATTTGAAGTTTGAAATTTTTTTTAAATTATATAGGATATAGCTAGAGTGCTGCAATTTCAGTATGTGAGTCTTCAATGTATATACTATGACAACAAATACTAAAATTGATGACTGTTCTTGGAAAATTTTGAATTATATACGATTTCCCGCATAAAGTACCTGTTAAGACAATATTTAAGTTTAGAATTTTTATAATTACACTATTTGTACTAGGATGCTATAATTTGAGTATGTTACTTTTCAATGCCTATACTATGATAACAAATACTAAAATTGGTAAGTGTTCTTGCAAAATTATCTACCAGAGCCTATACTATTCTCGAGCCACAAAACGAATTTTGTTACATTTGCAACTAGAGAATATAATTTGAGTTTGAGTAATTTTTAAAATTATATAAAATATAGCTAGAGTGCTGTAATTTGAGTATGTTACTCTTCAATCCATATATTATGATGACAAATACTAAAATTTATGACTTTTCTTTGAAAGTTTTGAAATATTAACGATTTCCTGCATAAAGTACCTGCCAAGACAATATTTAGGTTTAGAATTTTTTATAATTACACTATTTGTACTAGAATGCTCTAATTTAAGTAAGTTACTCTTCAAAGCATATACTATTATATCAACTACTAAAATTGATAAGTTTTCTTGCAAAATTATCTACATTATCTACCATACTATTCTCGAGTCAACAATCCATTTCAACAATACATTTGTATTTAGTGCGAAACTGAAGAATTCAATTTGATGTTCAAGTATTTTTTAAAATTATTTAATATCTAGCTAGAGTGGTGTAATTTGAGTATGTGGGTGTTCAATGTATATACTATGATTGCAAATACTAAAATTGATGACTGTTCTTGGAAAATTTTGAAATATATACGATTTTATGAAGCAAGTACCAGTTAAGGCAATATTTAGGTTTAGGATTTTTTATAATTACACTGTTTGTACTAGAATGCTATGATTTGAGCATGTGGGTCTTCAATGCATATACTATGATGACAAATACTAAAATTGATAAGTGTTCTTGCAAAATTATCCACCAGAGCCTATACCATTCCTGAGTCATCAAATGAAGTTTATTACATTTGCAATTATTAGTGAGAAACCAAAATATATAATTTGATATTTGAGTAATTTTCAAAATTATGTAGTATACGTATAGCTAAAGTGCTGTAGTTTGAGTATGTTGGTCTTCAATGTATATACTATGATATCAAATACTAAAATTAATGACTGTTTTTGGAAAATTTTGAATTATAAACGATTTTATGAATGAAGTACCCATGAAGACAATATTTGGGTTTAGAATTTTTTATAATCACACTATTGATACCAGAAAGTTGTAATTTGAGTATGTTACTCTTCAATGTATATACTATGATCTCAAATACTAAAATTGATAAGTTTTCTTGCAAAATTATCCAAAACGAAGAAATAGTCTTGTAATTTAGGAATTTTATTCAAATTATACTATTTGTATTAAAGTGCAGTAATTTGAGTATGTTACTCTTCAACCCATATACTATGACGACAAAATTTTTTAACAAAATGTAATAAATAATAATAATTTTCTAAATCAAAATGTTCTTCAGTAGTTTTTCATATATTTACTAGAATTGTTTGGCAGTTTTGAGTATTTATTGTAATTATAAAAAATCATTCTAGAATGCTACAAGTTGAGTAAGATACTCTCGAATCCATATACTATGACACCAAATACTAAAATTGATGAGTCGTCTTGCAAAATTTTATAATATTAACAATTATCTGAACAATGTACACGTAAAACTCATAAAAAACTATATATAATTTAAATAGTTTTAAATTACACGGTTTGAACTAGAATGCTGTAATTTGAGTATGTCACTTGTCAATGTATATACTATGATGGCAAATACTAAAATTGATGAGTCTTCTTAGAAATTTCCAAGTTATTAACAAAGACTTGAACGGAGTACACAAAATAAATTGTACAGATATTTGAGGAAAGTGAAGGCAATATTTTGACTATTTTTTTTAAATTATACTATTTGTACTAGAATGTTGTAATTTGAGTATGTTACTCACCAATCCATATACTATGACCACAAATACTAAATATGATGACTTCCAGAACAAAAATTCAAGATAAAAATAATTTTGCGAGACAAGTACGCAATAAAACAACAGTAAGTATATGAAAAAAGTACTTGATGAAAATATCATTTTCAAAGAGCTCTTCAGAATGTACTGTTGATGTCAGAATGCTGTAATTTGAGTATGTTACTCTCCAATCCATATACTATGACCACAAATACTAAATATGATGACTTCCAGAACAAAAATTCAAGATAAAAATAATTTTGCGAGACAAGTACGCAATAAAACAACAGTAAGTATATGAAAAAAGTACTTGATGAAAATATCATTTTCAAAGAGCTCTTCAGAATGTACTGTTGATGTCAGAATGCTGTAATTTGAGTATGTTACTCTCCGATCCATATACTATGACCACAAATACTAAATATGATGACTTCCAGAACAAAAATTCAAGATAAAAATAATTTTGCGAGACAAGTACGCAATAAAACAACAGTAAGTATATGAAAAAAGTACTTGATGAAAATATCATTTTCAAAGAGCTCTTCAGAATGTACTGTTGATGTCAGAATGCTGTAATTTGAGTATGTTACTCTTCAATGCATATACTATGATCACAAATACTAAAATTGATAACTTTCAGAACAAAATTTCAAGACAAAAATAATTTTCTAAGACAATTACACAATAGAACAATGATAGATATGAGAAAAGTATTTGAAATGCAAATGCCATTTTTAGAAAGCACTTCATGACGTACTATTGATACTAGAATGCTGTAATTTGAGTATGTTACTCTTCAATGCATATGCTATGACAACAAATACTAAATTTGATGACTTCCAGAACAAAAATACAAAAAAAAAAAAAAAATTATATAAAAAGTCTGCAATAAAACATCAGTGATTATATGGAAAATGCACTTCTGATAAGAATGTCATTTTTAGAGAGCTCTTCAGGACTTATTTAAACTGCTAGAATGCTCAAATTTGAGTATGTTACTCTTCAATGCATGTACTATAAACTCAAATACTAAAATTGATACCTTTTAGAAAAAAATTTCAAGATAAAAATAATATTGTGAGGCAAGTACACAATAAAACAATGATAGATAGATATAGGAAAAGTACTGGGGACGCAAATATCATTTTTAGAGAGCTCTTCAGAAAGTACTATTGATACTAGAATGCTGTAATTTGAGTATGCTACTCTTCAATGCATATACTATGACAACAAATACTAAAACTGATAACTTCCAAAACAAAAATATGAGAAAAAAATTAATTTTCTAAGAAAAGTTCGCAATAAAACAATAGTAAATATATGAAAAAGTAATGAAGTTGAAAACGTTATTTTTAGGGAGCTCTCCAGAACGTATTTATGCTGCTAGAATGCTCCAATTTGAGTATGTTACTCTTCAATGCCTATAATATGACAACAAATACTAAACTTGATAGCTTCCAGAACAAAAATAGGAGAAAAAAATTATTTTGTTTTAAAAGTCCGCAATGAAACCTTAGTAAATATATGTTAAAGTATTGAAGTTAAAAATGTCATTTTTAAAGAGCTCTTCAGGACGTATTTAAACTTCTAGAATGTTCAAATTTGAGTATGTTACTCTTCAATGCATATACTATGACCACAAATACTAAAATCGATAGGTCCTTGAACAATTTATTTTAAAAAAAATAAAACAAACTAAAACTAATAAAAATCTCAAACCAAAACATCGTCTTCAATTTAAGGGTTGAGGTTTAATCAAAGGTCCATGACCTTTCTATACCCACATTACCAACCCCAAACTAACCCAACCCATATGACGTCATTAAAAATAGATTACTGCAACCCCCCATGAATAAAGTGGGTCGACGAGAGATGCTAAATAATTTTATAAGGGAATAAAAATGTGTGTAGGTACTTTTAAAATCAAAACAAACATTAAAAACATATCAACAACTAAGAGTTGATTTGTTGCGATTTTAGAGTATACCGAGCTGCTGTAGAGCATTGGGGTAAAAGACAATATTGTAGATAATTTAATTTTGCACAAATTTCCCGAAGACATCATTCTTACTAAACGAATGGCTTAGAAGTTATATGAGTTTAAACAAAAAAGTGCACTCGGTATACTCAGTTCCAAAGCAAGATATCATCGTGCGCAATAGGTGTGTTGTCTTAGAGAACGTTGAAGTTTGTATTGAAACTATACTAGTGTAGTTTGGTGGTTTGGATTATTTGGGCGCTTCAAGTGCTATTTTAAAGTATAGGGGGTTGCTGCAGAACATTATGGTACAAGACAATATTGTAGATTATTGAATTTTGAACAATTTTGCCAAATGTTGCATTCAGTTTGGACATACCGTTCAAAAGTTACAATAGATTTAATAAATAACCGCACGCAAAAGAGTTTCTGTACTATAAATAGTACAGCGGGTCAAATATGAGCTAAAAAGTTTTACTTCAAATATAGGCATGTGGGGTATCAAATGAAAGGTCTCGACGAGAACTATCCAAATATCCTAATAACAGTCTGAAGAAACCAATACACCTATCATCTGGAACTACTTTTTAGTTGCCAGAGTTAACTGAGCTGCTGTAAAGCTTTAGAGCATTACACAATTTTGTACATAACTGAATTTTGTAAAATATTGTCAAATATTTCACTGCTCTACTACAAACTGTTTAAAAGTTACAAGATATGTAACAAATGTCGACCAATGGGTTGCCGAACTCGTAGTCCAATTGAGTAAAAACATTTTACTTTAAATATAGGCATGCAGGGTATCAAATGAAAGGTCTCGACAAGCACTAACCAAGTATCATAGTAACAAACTCAACAAACGTGATAGTGTCTATTTTGGCAATATTAAAATATACCGACTTGACGTAAGGTAATATTGTTTTAGAAGATAAGATAGATCTTTCAATTTAGAACAAATTTGCCGAATATTTCATTTACTTTGGACGAACCGTTCAGATATAAAGAGATGCAAAAAAAGCTGACCATTGGGTTGCAGAACTCGAGGTCCAATATGAGTAAAAGCATTTTACTTCAAATATAGGCACGTGGCGTATTAAATGAAAGGTCTCGACGAGCACTATTCAAATATACTAGTAACAAACTTAAAAATACCTATAGGCTTCTATACACATAATGTAACTAACTCCTTTTATCATTTTTTTGTCTTTTAAAGCATTCTAAGTTATTGTAGAGTGTTACTATACTAAACAATGTTTTTTACAATAAAATCCAGCACAAATTCACCAAACATTCCATTTACTTCGGAGCAACGGTTCAAAAGTTACAAGAAATGTAACAAATGCCGACCAATGGGTTGCAGAACCCGAGGTCCAATATGATAGAAACATTTTATCTCAAATATAGGCATGTGGGGTATCAACTGAAAGGTCTCGACGAGCTCTATCCAAATACCTTAGTAATAAAGTCAAGAACGCAACAAGATTACATACACATTTTAAAAATAATTGCTAATATCAATTATTTGCACTTAAAGCACAGCAGACTGCTCTATACTGGCACTATATCAAATTATATTATAAAGCATTTGAATTAGAACAAATTTGTCGAATAACTCACTTCTCTACGACGAACCGTTTAAAAGTTACAAGATATGTAACAAATGTCGACCAATGGGTTGCTGAACTCGCGGTCCAATATAAATAAAAACATGTTACTTCAAATATAAGAATGTGGGGTATCAAATAAAAGGTCTCGACGAGGACTATCTTAAAATCATATTCACAAACTCTAGAAAGCAATAGGGTTCCGTACAAAGTATTTATTCAGATTATTTTAACAATTAAAAGTATACCAAGTTGCTGTAGGATACAGCTGTGTTAGAAAAAAACATAGACAATTTAATTTAACACAAATTTGCTAAATATTCCATTTAGTTTAGACCAACGGTTCAAAAGTTACAAGACATTTATTAAAACGCCAACCAATGGGTTGCATAGCACGAGGACAGATATAAGTCAGAAAGTTTCACTTCAAATATCCTAGTAACCTTGCAAACAAAGCAACAGGGTTCCGTACACACACCCAACTCCATACAACACACCTCTACAAAACCACACAAACACACATATAACCATATATAAATCCACTCTTTTTATCCTTTACCACTATAATTTATGACACTAACAAATTATTTACTAAGCTACCACGACTTTGCACTACTTTTTTTTATTTTAGCAGAATTATTATTTTTCCACTAAATAAACACTAGAATTGTTAGTGTCTACGTCTACTACGAGTCTGTCGGCTACTGAATCGGCTGCTACGGTAGCGCGTAGACGCCGGTCGATGAAAACGTAGAGGGGAAATATAAACAGGGTTGGGTAAAAGCAACCCTTAAATGAATTTTGAATGATGATAACAAATAAATTAATAATATTGATAATAATTATCAGAATATTTAATAATAATGATAAGAAAATAAAAAAGGACTCGACTGACAGACAAAAGGACTCTACTGACGAGCTAAAGTACTCTATTAACATTAAAATTAAAGGACACTACTGATAGACAAAAGGACTACGGACAGGCAAAAATACTCTAGTGACAATAAAATAAAAGGATTCTATTTACATTCAGGGCTCTACTAGCAGGCAAAGGATTTTACTGACAAAAAAGTAAAAAAGAAGTGGCAATAAAAGACTCTACTGACGAGCAAAATAATTCTGCTTACCGACAAAAGGACTCTACTGAAAAACAAATTTATTTTCATGGATTGCAAAATGAAAGAGATGATATTTTAGAATAAAAAAGTACTCTACTGACAGAAAAAAGGACTCTACTAACGGGCAAAATGATTCTACTGACTGGCAAATTTATTTTCATAGATTGCAAAATGAAAGACAATGATATTTTAGAATAAAAAAGGACTCTACTGACGAGCAAAATAATTCTACTGGCAGATAAAAGGAACTCTACTGACAGGCAAATTTATTTTTGTAGATTGCAAAATGGAAGCGAATAAAAAAGGACTCTACTGACAGAAGGACTCTACTGACAGAAAAAGGACTCTACTGACAGAAAAAGGACTCTACTGACAGAAAAAGGACTCTACTGACCCACAAAAGGACTCTACTGACTGGCAAATTTATTTTTATAGTTTGCAAAATGATGGAGAATTGAAAAGGACTCTACTGACATGCAAATTTATTTTCATTGATTGCAAAATGGAAGAGATGATAATTTAGAATAAAAAATGACTACTGACAGGAAAAAAGATTCTACTGACAAGCAAATTTATTTTCATAGTTTCCAAAATGAAAGAGATGATATTTTAGAATAAAAAAGGACTCTACTGACGAGCAAAATAACTCTGCTGACCGACAAAAGGACTCTACTGACTCTGGCAATTTATTTTCATAGATTTCAAAATGAAAGAGAATAAAAAAGGACTCTACTGACGAGCAAAATAATTCTGCTGACCTACAAAAGGACTCTACTGACCCTGGCAATTTATTTTCATAGATTGCAAAATGAAAGAGAAAAAAAAGGACTCTACTGACGAGCAAAATAATTCTGCTGACCTACAAAAGGACTCTACTGACTCTGGCAATTTATTTTCATAGATTGCATAAATGAAAGAGAATAAAAAAGGGCTCTACTGACGAGCAAAATAACCCTGCTGACCTACAAAAGGACTCTACTGACTCTGGCAATTTATTTTCATAGATTGCAAAATGAAAGAGTATAAAAAAGGACTCTACTGACGAGCAAAATAACTCTGCTGACCTACAAAAGGACTCTACTGACTCTGGCAATTTATTTTCATAGATTGCAAAATGAAAGAGAATAAAAAAGGACTCTACTGACAGAAAAAGGACTCTACTGACAGAAAAAGGATTCTACTGACTGGCAAATTTATTTTCATGGATTGCAGAATGAAAGACAATGATATTTTAGAATAAAAAAGGACTCTACTGACAGAAAAAGGACTCTACTGACGGGCAAAAGGATTCTACTGACAAGCAAATTTATTTTTGTAGATTGCAAAATGGAAAAGAATAAAAAAGGACTACTGACAGAAAAAGGACTCTACTGACAGAAAAAGGATTCTACTGACTGGCAAATTTATTTTCATGGATTGCAAAATGAAAGACAATGATATTTTAGAATAAAAAAGGACTCTACTGACGAGCAAAATAATTCTACTGGCAGATAAAAGGAACTCTACTGACAGGCAAATTTATTTTTGTAGATTGCAAAATAAAAGCGAATAAAAAAGGACTCTACTGACAGAAGAAGGACTCTACTGACCCACAAAAGGACTCTACTGACTGGCAAATTTATTTCCCATAGATTGCAGAATGGAAGAGAATGAAAAAGGACTCTACTGACAGGCAAATTAATTTTCATAGATTGCAAAATGAAAGACAATGATATTTTAGAATAAAAAATGACTCTACTGACAGAAAAAGGACTCTACTGACGAGCAAAATAACTCTGCTGACCGACAAAAGGACTCTACTGACTCTGGCAATTTATTTTCATAGATTGCAAAATGAAAGAGAATAAAAAAAGGACTCTACTGACGAGCAAAATAATTCTGCTGACCTACAAAAGGACTCTACTGACAGAAAAAGGATTCTACTGACTGGCAAATTTATTTTCATGGATTGCAAAATGAAAGACAATGATATTTTAGAATAAAAAGGACTCTACTGACAAGCAAAATAATTCTACTGGCAGATAAAAGGAACTCTACTGACAGGCAAATTTATTTTTGTAGATTGCAAAATAAAAGCGAATAAAAAAGGACTCTACTGACAGAAGAAGGACTCTACTGACCCACAAAAGGACTCTACTGACTGGCAAATTTATTTCCATAGATTGCAGAATGGAAGAGAATGAAAAAGGACTCTACTGACAGGCAAATTAATTTTCATAGATTGCAAAATGAAAGACAATGATATTTTAGAATAAAAAATGACTCTACTGACAGAAAAAGGACTCTACTGACGAGCAAAATAACTCTGCTGACCGACAAAAGGACTCTACTGACTCTGGCAATTTATTTTCATAGATTGCAAAATGAAAGAGAATAAAAAAAGGACTCTACTGACGAGCAAAATAATTCTGCTGACCTACAAAAGGACTCTACTGACAGAAAAAGGATTCTACTGACTGGCAAATTTATTTTCATGGATTGCAAAATGAAAGACAATGATATTTTAGAATAAAAAAGGACTCTACTGACAGAAAAAGGACTCTACTGACGGGCAAAAGGATTCTACTGACAAGCAAATTTATTTTTGTAGATTGCAAAATGGAAAAGAATAAAAAAGGACTACTGACAGAAAAAGGACTCTACTGACAGAAAAAGGATTCTACTGACTGGCAAATTTATTTTCATGGATTGCAAAATGAAAGACAATGATATTTTAGAATAAAAAAGGACTCTACTGACGAGCAAAATAATCCTACTGGCAGATAAAAGGAACTCTACTGACAGGCAAATTTATTTTTGTAGATTGCAAAATGGAAGCGAATAAAAAAGGACTCTACTGACAGAAGGACTCTACTGACAGAAAAAGGACTCTACTGACAGAAAAAGGACTCTACTGACAGAAAAAGGACTCTACTGACCCACAAAAGGACTCTACTGACTGGCAAATTTATTTTTATAGTTTGCAAAATGATGGAGAATTGAAAAGGACTCTACTGACATGCAAATTTATTTTCATTG